>NC_060956.1:19435998-19440998 GCF_910589235.1 Vespa crabro
CGACCGGTAGGCAAGCGTTCTTGCAGTTTCCTACGATGAAAGCGTACACGCTCGTGGACTTTCGTACTTTCTCGATTACTCTCTCTCTCTCTCTCTCTCTCTCTCTCTCTCGCTCTCTTTCTCTTTCTCTCTCTCTCTCTCTCTCTCTCTCTCTCTCGGCAAAAGCTTCCTAAGCTTCCTCTTCGTTTCAAGCTGACTCATGGATATTACGAAGTGTCGGAATAGAAAAAGAAGAAGAAGCAAAAAAGAAAAAGAAAAAGGAAAAAAAAGGAAAACGAAAGGAAAGAGAGATATAAATGAGAAATGCTTATATGAAAAGTATGAACGTATAAAAGGAAAAGGAAAAATTTTATTAACGATTGAAAATTGTTCGATCTAATAATATTCAATAAATATTTTTATTTAATAAATGTTAAAAATAAAATTGTCCTCTTTGAACTCGAAATTGTCGATTCGTAAATTGCATAGGAAAGATGGAACAAAACAGAACCGAATGAAACAACACAGTCCTTTCTTTGTAGACTCAGGAAGAAAACATGAATGAGTTTAGTTTCCACGATGGTGGGGACTTTGGCAAGTGGTTTCTGTGCCGACGGCAGAAATGCCTCTCGAGTCTTTTGCTTTCTACACTCGGAAGCCGTTTCGGTTCTTCTCTTTCTCCTCCTCCTCCTTCTTCTGCTCCTTCTTCTCTTTTCCTCTTCGATCTCCTCATCCTCATCCACCTTTCTCTCTGTATCTGTCTCTCTCTGTCTCTCTCTCTTTCTTGGCCCGCACGCAATTTCGATTATCTCGTCTCTGGCCCCTTTCTGGCCCCTCTCTGGCCCCTCTCCTGCCCTCAGCCTCCTTCTCCTTCCTCCCATACGACATGGTCCAACCACGATCATCCTTCCTTCGACTCAACGTGAAATCATGATTCAGCAGTTCGAAATTTACCTGGCAAATGACGAGTGAAGGTCGGCGGCTCATCGTCAATACGATTCTTGGAACAAGATCTATTCCATCTATCCTCGTTTTATCCATCCAATCATCTATCCATCTTTCTTATTTGTATTTTTTCTTTCTTTCTTTCTTTCCTTCCTTCCTTCCTTCCTTCCTTCCTTCCTAATTCGTTAAAAAGATCTTTCTCTAGATTTCGATCTTTCATTTGATCTTATTAATTTTATCATTTTATCTATCCTATCACGATAAAACAGACAATCTCGTTTATATAAGTTTCTTTTATTAAGGCTATACTTATTTATATTTTTTAAATACTTTCGATGGTTTTATTTAAACAAAAAAAAAAAAAAAAGAAAAAAGTAAAAAAGAAATTTTGTCGAACATTTCGATCACTCGTACGATAGAATATACATTATATCGTTCGATTTGATATACCTATCGGAAAAAAAGAAATAAAAAATAAAAAAAAAAAAAAAAGGACAAGAAGAAAAAGAGAATGAATCAGGATTACATCGAAATTTGATGAAATTCGTTACGTGTCTAATTCATCGTCGAGAGCAGAAATACAGAGAGAGAAAGAGAGAGAGAGAGCGAGAGAGAGAGAGAGAGAGAGAGAGAGAGAGAGTATGTACGTAGAGTAGATATGTATTATATCTGCCGTCGAGAGAATTATTAGCTACGAATAATGGCGGCTGTGTGGATTGTGCACGTTTGACGCTCGAGCAGAGAGTTAAATATTTAAACCGCGAATAGGCACGCGCCTACGTGCCACAATTCTATCTACTCGTGGATTTGCATCTCTCGTGTTTCAAAGAGTAAGAGAGAGAGAGAGAGAGAGAGAGACAGAGAGATAACAAGAACTAATAAGAAATTCATCGATTACAAATTCACATATAAGAAAAATGCACATAAATTTTAATAATCGAGTATATTATTTTACCATTGAAATTAAATAATAGATGCTAATGTGAGGATTAAATATACTTATAAATTGTTTTAAATAATCGATACGTGTGCGCGCATACACGTGCGCGTGCTCTGTGTGTGTATGTGTGTGCGTGTGTGTGTATATATATATATATATATGTATGTATCGAATAAATAAATGATAAGTTGAATAATTAAATATTCAATCCGAAAGAGTAAATTGATAAGTAATACTTACGTAGAATATATTTAATAAATACATTTTTCTAAAGATAATTTAAATTTAATTTTTTTCTATTACAATTATAATTACACACACACATATATATATATATATATATATATATATTCTTTTTTTCTTCTCTTTTATATTATATTTTATTATATTTATTAATTTTAAACGTTTTAAAAATTATATATATATATATATATATATATATATATATATATATATGTGTATATATATGTATAAAGAATTCGAACATGCATATATCCTACGAGAAATCGATATTAACTCGTGGATGCATATTCATTTCTACGTACTTTCATCGAAATTAAATTTCATCATTCTTGCCTTTGATCGAGTCGATGTTGAAAGAGAAAGAGAGAGAAAGAGAGAGAGAGAGAGAGAGGGAGGAAGGGTAGGGAGGAAGGGAGAGAAAATGAAAAAGAAAAGTAGGTAAAAAAAAAGAGAAAAAATAAATAGACAAATCGTATATATCACAACGTGTACAAGCTCTCGAGTAAATGATTCGAATAGCTCGGATCATTTTTGAGACATGAAAAAGATATCGACGTCTAATTAATTCGTACTTTTTCAAAGTCGCTCGTTTAATTGTGTTGTCAATTTGATCATTCGTACAAAATGACAAAATGTTTGAGGGGGGGTAAAGAGAAGGGAACAATTAGTAGAGGGAATAAGAAAGAAAACAAGATAGAAACGAAGATGAAGAAGAAGGTCTCGTTGGAAATAAATAGGAGAAACGTGCACGATTATTCTCCACTCTACCTCCCTCCTACCCTTTCTCTCTCTCTCTCTCTATCTTTCTCTTTCTCATTTTACCTTTCTCTCACTCTTACGGATCTAATGAACGATCGAGCGTGGGCGTTTACGAGAAATAACGAAAAGCCATGGTGTTTTACGTTAACCCAGATCGTTTTCGCGGCTTCTTTCATTAAACGCGCATCCGTTCGAAAAGGAAAACCGATCGGGCTTGAAAGAGGAAATTAAAAAGAAAGGGAGAGAGAGAGAGAGGGGGGGGGGAGGGATGGAGTGGGACGGGGGAGGGGAGAGAAATCTTTTTTATTTATTTATTATATTTTTTCTTTTCTTTTTCCATCTAAGGAAATATATGACACTGAGTTATAACGTAGAATTACGTAACACGATCGTTTTTGGATATAAATCCTTCTCGATTTTTTTCTCTTTCTATTTTTCTCTTTTTTTTTTTTTTTTTTTTTTTAACCTCTTTTTTTCTTTCTATCTCTCTTTTTATCCGTTTTACGCGGAACCAATTGGCATCTTGAGGAAACGAAACGGAGAAATAAAAAAAGAAAAAAAAAAGAAAAAATAAAAAGAAGAAACATTAAAAGCAAGAAAAAAGAGAGAAAGAGAGAGAAAGAGAGAGAATCAATGCCAACGCGATTAATATCGAATCAATCAGAAAAATAATTAATTCGTTAATCTATTTAAATATGATCGTATTAATAATTTACTTTTTGTCTCTTTATGTTTCAGGTAAGTCACCCACGCAATCAAGTTCTTGTTTCTTCCTTTTTTCTTTTTTTTTTTTTTTTTTTCCCCCCCTTTTTTCTCTCTGGTCATCCAGTAATATCATCCTCTTCGAGAGCTGGGTGCGTATGATGCGTGCAATAACAGAAGGAGGAGGAGGAGGAGGGGGAGGTGGTGTTTGTGAAGTAAAAGAAGGAGGAGGAAGAGGAGGAGGAGGAGGAGGAGGAGGTTACGTATGCATTATAATCGGACTCTTACCACCCTCGATTTGACCTCTTCTGCTTTGTACGTTGCTACTTTTTTCTTCTTCTTTTTTTTTTTATTTTTTTTTACTTTTTTTATTTTTTTTATTATCTATGTACTCTCCTCTCTTTATTCTCTTGTCTCTCTCTCTCTCTCTCTCTCTCTTTCTCTCTTTGCCGATCTCCATGCTTCCATTTTCCCATCCGATCTTCCCAGGGAGTTACGAATTTGCATTTTTCATGCTCGACGCCCACGCTTTAAGCGGATACGTGCAAGCCGATTCGCTTTTCCAATCTCGATGCATGCACGTTGTGTGATCTACTTTTTCCCTCTCTCTAAATATTTCACGGTATGTGCGTGCATACGCATAACTCGATAATACCGTGCGCAAAAGAATGAAAGACCGACCGTGCCAAAGAGAGAGAGTGAGAGAGAGATAGAGAGAAAAAGAGAGATAGATAGATAAATAGATAGAGAGAAAGAGAGAGAGAGAGAGAGAGAGATGGTGGGAGGTGAGAGAGAGGTGAACGAGAGTAAAAAAGAGACAGAAAATATCCACGTATAATTACAGAAACGCGGAAGTTGCAAAACAAACGAACAGTTTGCTTTTATTAACCACTCAAACTATTTCGCGGATTAAAACGATTTTCATATTTTATAGATTTCGCGAAGCGTGCCGAGTTTTGGTCGTTCGATAGTAGTAATAATAAAAATGTAATAATAATAATAATAATAACGAATAATAATAACAATAATAATAATGAAACAAAACTTTCGCATTTAATCGCCGTTATACAAAAATCGTGCCGTTCCGTAATAAAGTTCTGCGAATCTCGTTCGCGACGTGACTTTTGCTTGGTATGTTATTACGCAAATCGGTCCGATGGTCGTCGATAAATGAGAGAGAGAGAGGGAGAGAGAGAGAAAATATATAAAAAAATATTTAGGAGGGAAAAAAATGAAAAAGAAAATCGAGAAAAAAAAATATATATATATATATATATGTATTTATGCGAGTAATTTGCAATAATCGTGAATATAGGAAATATGATTCCTTAACGATCTATCCAACGATCGATCATTGCAATCATATTCTCATATTCCTAGATCATTAATGATCTTCAGCCATGTTCTTTCTTCATTAAAAACCGTACAATAA
>NC_060956.1:19455998-19460998 GCF_910589235.1 Vespa crabro
CTCTCTCTCTCTTTATTTGTCTTTTTGTCTCTCCGTCTCTCTTTGTCTCAATGAAATGCAAATAAGATTTTCACAGGTCTCTCTCTCTCTCTCTCTCTTTCTCTCTCTTTCTTTCTGTGTGTGTGTGTGTGTGTCCATCTGTCTGTCTCTCTTTACTCTACTTCTATCCCTATATCAAATAATCCTCGCGTCCTCGAGTCGAATTTTTCCTCGTACCTTCATTTACTTTCATTTTACTTTATTTATTCCAACAAAAAGATGGTGAGATCGTCATTTCGCGCGTGTTTCGACGAGATTAAAATCGAGACAAAGAGAAAGTAAGCGAAAAAGTGAGAAAAAATAAAAAGAGAGAGAGAGAGAGAGAGAGAGAGAGAGAGAGAGAGAGAGAGAGAGAGAGAGAGACATAGAAAAGAACCGCGAATGATAGTAATTCGTTTCACTTTTTTCCTCCGAGGGGTAGAAAGAATTCTGCCGAGGACATGGCGATAAGAGTCGATGGCTTTGAGAGGGTGTAAAAAGAGAGAAAGAGAGAGAATGAGAGAGAATGAACCACGTTTCCCATTGCCGAGACCAGCCCGCAAATTTATCTCCCTTACCCTCCAGTCTTGTGTATGAGAGAGCACATACATACGTGTCGCGATACCGGCAAGATTGAAATTAGAGTGAAATACAACGATGAGAAATGGACCTTCGACGTTTCATCGAACAAAAGTCCTTTCTATTCTCGTACCTTTTTCACAAAAAATTTTTTCATCAATTGGTAGGAAACATTTCTTTTTCTTTTTTTTCTTCTTCTTGTCTTTTTTCCTTAACTCGCTTTTCTTTAAACTTCGACGTTCGTTTTATCTTTTTTTTTCTTGGACTATTTTCTATCAATAATTATTATTAATCTAAAATTTTTAATCTTTCTCTCTCTCTCTCTCTCCCTCTCTTTCTATTTCTATTTCTGTGTATGGGTGTGTATTTGTGATTTCTTTATAAATATTACTAGTCTCGTTAAATTAAATGTTATTTAGTTATGGTCTAAGACGTAAAATATATTTTATTTGAAACAAAAAAAAGAAAAAAAAGAAAAATTTATTGTTAGCCACTAAACAGATTAGAAGGATTTTAAACGAGTGAATGATTCTCTATTTAATGACACGTATAGTGTGGACTTATAGTTTGCTTTAATATCTTGTTTGACTCAAAATTACATTAGTATTTAATTGATATATATAAATATATTTTTTTTTTTTGTTTTAATTTCAATAATAACAATAATAGATTTTAATAATAATAATAATAATAAAATATTGAGTAAGCGATCCGACGTATTATATTTTTTTGTTCGCTTACCAAAATATCATAATATCAAAAAAGTATAATGCAATAAGAGAGATTTGGACGCAATGGTAATTTAATCTTTTTTTCGATGTATGCATGTGTAAAACTGATAAGAAAAATAACAATAAAAATAAAGCGAAAGGAACTTGTTACTCTTATTATTATTATTATTATTATTATTATTATTATTATTATTATTATTATTATTATTATTTGCTTTTTCAATCGTGCTAGTGGAAAGGAAAAAAAAATGTGAAAAGTAAACGACGAATAAGAATGGGTTGTTGAGTTCTATCGAATGGAGTCGAGGGACCAATTTCGGCCGCCGCGATATGGCTTCGCGGATTGTAGCTCGGAGTGTGCACGGAGCAACAAGTGCGATTTCAAAGGGGGTGCAGATCGAGACTCACCGTCGCGGCCGCCTTCGTGGCCGTCGCGCGGTATTACGCACACGCCGCGGAATTATCGATTAACTCGACTATTCGTTACGACGCGATAACGTTCAATATGTCTTTATTTCAATCGATCGATAAGAATTATTATTTTCTTTTCTTTTTATTTTTTTCTTCTTTCCACATTTTTCCTTAATTTTTTTCTTTTTTTTTTTTTTTTATATTATACACGAATTTTTCCACATATATTATAATTTCACGCACGTAAATATTATATACTTATTTATTAATTATAATTTTTATTTCATAGATTTCACAATATCACGTATGAATTTGTATGTGAAAAAGAGACGAGTCAATTGGATTTACAATATTTAATTTCATTTGCTCGTACAGATATATATTTAAAATTTATTTACGCGATAATTTACATGCTACGTATCATTTTAACGTATGAATTGAAAATTTTTCTTAATCCTCATATACGTCTCTATATTCAAAAAAATCAAAATTTTTCTACTAATAACGAATGGCGAGACAATTTTCAAATCATTAGATATAATTTTACACGCATAAAATAAAAAATACAGATAACATGTTATAGAAACTTAAAAAGAAAAAGGAAAAAAAAAAAAAAAAAAAAAAAAATTAAATTCTTCAAAACGGAGATCAAATTTAAGATTTGAAAAGTTAAGTTTTCGAACGAAATTCGTAAATCGATAAATCGATATTTGACGAGTAAGCGATGACAGAAGAGAGGAGCGATGAGGAAAAGAGAGGAGAGAAGAGGAGACGATAAGCCCGATTGGTGGATGTGCGTGCGCACGAGCGCGCATTTGGTCATTAAGGGGCAAACATCGGTCCCATGGTATGCGCTCTCGCGAATTCCCATAAATCGGCTCGGCCTCGAACGAGGCACACGCTCGTGATCGCAATAAACTCTCGTGGCTTTCGCAATAAGGGAAGGTCGTGTGTCCTCCTCCTCCTCCTCTCTTCCTCTCTCTCTCTCTCTCTCTCTCTCTCTCTCTCTCTCTCTCTCTCTCTCTCTCTCTCTTTCACTATATATATCCCTCTTTCTCTTGATTTCCGAGAAGAGAAGAGAGAAGTACCATCGAGGGTGAAGGGTCGTAATCTCTTCCACTACCCTATATTACACGAGGCGATGGCACTTTGCACGATCATCGACTCGCAATCGTATCTCTTCATTTCGAAGAAGATTGCCCCGATCGTTTTCGAGTTCGACGGATTCATTTGAAAGTACTCGGAGCAAAAAAAAAAAAAAATAATATAATAAAGGAGTAAATAGAAGAGGTCTATCGTCCGTTGCTACGTATATTCTTTTTCCTATTTTTCATCTTTTTTTTTACATTTTTTTTTTTTTTATTTTTTATTATCTATTTTTTTTCCTTTTTTTTATTTTTTTTTTTTTTTTTTAATTTTAATCGACATTTTTGATCAAAAGGGACTTTGATCAAGGAATGAACAAACGAACGAACAAACAAAAAAAGAAAAAAGAAAGGAAAAAACGAAGATAAACTTAATTATCATCGACGTTATTGTACATAGATCGAGTGTCTTAGAAAAAAAAAAATCAAAGTTTCTCTACTATCCTTTTCTCTTTCTCTCTCTCTCTCTCCCCTTCTTTCTCTTTCTCTCTCGTTTCGATGGCATTAATCGAGGTGTGAAGAATTTTCTAGCCATCATCCCTACACTGAACGCCTCCATTGTTCGTCGAATCCTCTCTTTCTCTCTCTCTCTCTCTCTCTTTATCTATCTATCTATCTATCTATCTATCTATCTCTCTTCCCTTTCCGTTCTCTTCTTGCCGCATCGTCGAAGGAATTTTCAAATATTTTCGTGCGGACGCCCGATAAATTCTCGACGCTGGAAAATATTTCCGATAGCCGACCGACAATCCTCGCCCACCTTTGCCGGACCTCCTACACGACGTTGACGACGAAGACGAAGACGAGAGGTAACGATCGAAAAGTTCGAAACACGTTAACATAATATCTATATATATATATATATATATATATATATATACACATATACATGTTATATATATACATATATATACATACATACATATGTTCGTAAGTACCACTTCTATCTATAATTCCGATATAAATTTCAGCACGGATAAGAGTCGATGTTTGAGAAGAACGTAAAGAAGAAAAGGGTTGCATCGTTTGTGGATACGTCCACGTACGTTCTTTTTCAAAGGATCCAAGGATCTTAGCTGATATATGATTCTATCCTTCTTCCGCGGTACTCTCCGTCTTTTCTTAGTACCTTATATATATATATATATATATATATCCTATATATATATATCCTAGTACCATACGAACGACGTGTAGCCTAGAATGCACTTTACAATTTAAATCCGATTCGAGAGCTTCTTCCCAAGATTCTTTCTTTCCCCTTGACCCTTCCTGATCCTCCTCACCCTTTTTGCAAATCTTTTAAGTATCCTAGTAAATGTCTCTTTTGGATTATCGTTCGAGGCAAATGCCGCGCGTTTCGAAATATTTTCGAAAGATTTTTCCCTTTTTCCTTTTTCTTTTCTCTTCTTTTCTTTTCCTTACTTTACTTTACTTTTCTTTTCCTTTTCACTCGTAGTTGAACATCACGCGATTTATTCGATGAGGCGTTTAATTAAGTGTATAATGAATATTATAATAATAATTATTATTATTAATAACGATGATTATGATGATGATGATGATGATGATGATGATGATGATAATATATCGAACATGCCAATAAAATTTTCAACGTTCGCATGAGTGCATTTTCACGAGCGAAATTTCCGTATGTTACTGTGAATTTCAATTTACGTTTAGCATCGGTAGCCAATGTTCGGTGGTTCCCCGCTCCGGAAATGTACGCGGCAAGGGAGAGTTTGTTTGGAAAGCCGCCACGGGGTTCCATGCTCGTTAATCCCATTGAGAGAGTTCACCTCGTAGAACGACTTTCGTAACGTTAACCTACACGTTCGGACTGACCCTAAACCTAATCGTACTTTGAGGAGGATAGAAAAAAAAAGAAGAAAAAATAAAAAAGTTAGAAAAGAAAAGAAATACTATTTAGATACGTACATATGTGTACTTTTATATATACTTTCTGTCCATTTTCATTTACGTTTTTTTTTTTTTTTTTTTTTTTTTTTTTGAAAAAGTAAAATATAATATACATATATGTGTGCAATTTATGATACACGTATGTGCATATAAAATATAAAATTTGAAATAGAATTTTTGATACACGAAAGATCGT
>NC_060956.1:19465998-19475998 GCF_910589235.1 Vespa crabro
TCTCTCTCTTTCTCTTTCTCACATACACACACACACACACACACATACTCTTACTCGCAGTCGAAGATGGTTCGAGCCGCCACGAAAGGGTGGTGGTGGTGGTGGTGGCGAACGTTAAACGGAGATAGGAATACCGAGGATACGACTGAGAAACGTTGTCTCTCTTGAAAGCATCGTCTTCGTCGTCGTCGTCGTCGTCGTCGTCTTCGTCGTCGTTCGAGACATCCTTCGCGAGCCGGACATCTGCGTTCTTGCGAGTAAATCGGCAAATTCGCTCGTGGACGAGACTCTTGCTATGTAACCGCTAAGGCAAACCTTCCAGTCTGATCTTCTATCGAACGAAGAAGGGTCCCAAGGTATGCGTACCCTTCTCCGATCGGACGAAACGGATGCCAAACGACGACTCTTCTCTCTCCTCTAACCCCCTTCCCCTACCACTACCATTACCACCCTACATCTTCCAATTCAAACTTGAATCTTTGCTCACCCTCATGCGATCACATTTTTCTCCCCAAAAATTCTTTCTCCTACCTTTTTCATATATATATATATATACACTCACACAAATATATCTCGTTTTCTTTTTGTCCTCCATCACACAGTCAGAGTTTATAATAGTCCGTCTACCTTTCCGTAGATAGTATTATTTCAAAGGAAGGAAAAAAAGAATGAAAAAGAGAGAGAAGAAGAGGATAAAAAAAAGAAAAGAAAAAGAAAATAGAACATGTCTCTTCGTTACATTTGATTTTTTAAATCGTAACGCGAAACATTCTCTATCTTCGATCCTTTGTTTAAACGCGTATACATTGCGTTGCATACATTCGCTTTATACACTTTTTTCCATTGCCTACCTCTAAGTAGTACTTTTATTTCTAACTCATTTGAAAAACGCGTTATCCAAGTTAATCGAAAAGTGAAATTCGCTTTCGATCGAGCAAACGACTTTATCCGTTGCTTGTTGTTCTTCCCTCTGATGGTGAACTTTGCCAGGATAAAGAAAGAGAGAGAGAGAGAGAAAGAGAGAAAGAGAGCTAGCTAGCTGGCCACGTTTTACGATGATTCGTTTAATCGTCGAACTAATGCGATTCTGTCATTCGCATCTCGGTCAGTTCAGACGGAGATAATAACGTAATTTAGCCGACGGCAAGCGGACGCGAGTCTGTCTGTCTGTATGTCTATATGTCTGTCTATCTGTCCGTTCTTCTGTCCATCTGTCTGTGTTTGTCTGTCTATGTTTATCCGTGTCCTGTATGTGCGCTCGCGTTCTCTTTCTCTCTCTCTCTCTCTCTCTCTTTCTCTTTCTCTTTCTCTTTCACTCTCTCACGATGATCGTGCGTATACGCAACCCAGTGTTGTTTCAGGTAATCGCATGAGTTACCACGCCGATGGTTTATTTGGCGCATAACTCGTGGCTGCGAGAGAGAGAGAGAGAGAGAGAGAGAGAGAGAGAGAGAGAGAGAGAGAGAGAGAGAGAGAGAGAAAGAGAGAGAGCACCGCCGATGCAAACAGCGCGATTCGTATCTGGATCGTTCAAATGGAAAATCAGAAATTCTGCATTACGTGGAAGTGCTTACCGATTACGTGTTGCCTACTCTTCCCGTCGGGAATTCTTTTACTTTTTATTCCCATTTATTATTATATCCTACGAATATCCAATGAAAATAATCTCGTTAATCCATTAAATCGTTAGATGCAAATTAAATTTCATTTTCGTTATATCTAACATTTATTTTTTAAATACCGAGAATGAGGACAAAGAAATCTTCAATTGTTTGAAAATTTTCAATTTTCGATTGTTTCAATTGTTTTATTATTATTATTATTATTATTATTATTATTATTATTATTATTATTATTATTATTATTATTATTATTTTTATTCCAAGTCAGATATGGAAATTAAATTTTTTACAATGGTCGTGAATATATAACATTTTTACGAGGTAATCCTGAGTAAAATTTAATAACGATTTATTGTATTTAATTTTATAAGATAATAAGATAGATAAAGAAATGTTATTTTTATTGTTTCTCTTATTATTCAATATCGCATATGAAAATTACGAAGAAGATTACATTTTTACTAATAACATTTATATAATAGGACCTTTTAAAGAAGTTACCGAGACGACCGAAAGTTTCCAAAACTTTTTTTCCTATTCGTTTTTTGCTTGAGGACAACAGCGTTTTAAGAGTTAACATATGATTTTCAAAAAAAAAAAAAAAAAAAAAAACTGTCTTCAAACGGAACACCCATATTTATAATTTATATTTCGATTCGTATATATATCAAATAAGACAAATAATTGCACGAGCAAATCTTACAACTAGATTTGACATATAATACCTATGTATAATTTGTGATAAGATAAAACTCGTGATCGATAATAGGCCATGATTTAAATTTAACTTTTATCGATATATAAACGCTGACATTTATTTTTCATTTGAACGATAATCGCGTTAATACTGTATCTTCACTAATGAAAACTGTGCAAATGAAATAATGAAACCTTCTATTTATTTCTCTCTCTCTCTCTCTCTCTCTCTCTCGCGCGCGCGCGTACTCTCTCGCTCTCTTTTTTTCATTTCGATGGATGAAAAACGCGAATGAAAAGAGATTTTAAAAGGTTACGACCAAGAATGATGAAGAGAAGAAAGGGGCTATGGTGGGCTATAATTACACCGTCTTTGTTTCCAACAATTTATATTAAAGCAAGTAGCATTCTGCATTTGAAAATGAAATGCGTTTTCAAGAATCTTCTCGCGACCACGAAACTTTCTTGGGAGCTTGCTAAAATGTGAGATTAATCTTTCGACGATAGAATAAAAATGTGTAAGTGCGCTTTTGTGTATAAGTGTATAAGTGTGAAAAACAGAGTAAATTATTTTTCTTAGAATATTTATAATTAATATACATATATATATATATATATATATATATATATATATATATATATTTATTTTGTTTAATTCATTTTGTTTAATTTTTTTTTTTTTTAATTTATTTTGTTTGATTCATAAGGAATAACGTAAACAAGACACATTAAATGCTTATTTTCTAGATTAGATTTATGAGAATGATTATTTCTAATCATACCGGAAGAAACTGTTTTCATTAGAAACGAATTCTATTCGCATCGCTATATTTTAAAGATTCTAAACATTTCTAAACGATTACTAATTCTAATGGTATCGATGGTATCTATACATACATACACGTATATATATATATATATATATATATATATATATATATATATAATAATAATAAAAAATAATAATATCGTCTTGTATTATTTATCACTTATAAAATATTCTAATGTTATCTGTGGATCGTAATTTCATTGATTGAAACACGAAGGGAAAAGAGGAGGGGAAAAGGGGGAGGGGAGATTAGATGGGTTAAACTATGGGTGAGAGTTCGTTCGATTAATTGTTACAGAAACTGTTTTGACTCGAAAGCTTCCAGGAGAATATCGTTCCAACGATTACCCAATGCTCTTGCAAATAATCTTCAAGTTTCGCCATAATGCTTTTCGATCTTCATTTTGTAATTCTAAATCGAGAGATCCTTCGACGATATTACGAATCCTTCGAATAAGTCCACGAAAATTTTCAAATAATTAAACATTCATTCAAATAGTATATATATATATTATTTGACCTTTTATAAGTAACCTTTTGCAGTTCAATTCGATAAGAGTTGAAGGATAAATTTAGATAAATAAAAAAGAAAAAAAAACATATATATATATATATATATATATATATATATCATCCTCAAATTTCATTTCCCTTTCTATATTTTGACATTAGAAATAATGTCGAAAATATTTTTACGCATATAAATAAGATAAACTATCGAAATATTAATTTTTACATATTATTTCTTAGAACGAGTATGAAAAAAAAAGGAAAAAAAAAAAAAAAGATAAGAAAAAAAGAAAACAAGTAAAATATATAACATACATATCCTTAACTCTTGTAGAAAATTCACAGGATATTATTAGATGTATTTTACTCGTCGAATATTCCTCAGACTCAGGAGATCAATACATTTCGTATCGATCTTTAAAAAATTTATTTTCGAGGTCAAATAACGAACACTCTGATAATCTAGATATCCAATATACATCTATACAAATACATGCGTATATATATAGTTTGACACTTTCTATTTTCTTTCTTTTCTCTCTCTCTCTCTCTCTCTCTCTCTCTCTCTCTCCCTCTCTTTTCTTTTTTTCTTCTAGTTTCAATTCCATCTTAGTTAAACGATTTTCTTAACTCGTCAAACTTGTCAAAGTTTTCTTTTTTTTCTTTCCTTTTTTTTCTTTTTTCTTTTTTTTTTCCTTTTTTTAGCTTCTCCCGTCGCTTCAACTGATATAGAAAAAAGTCTTCGATATCCCGTAGATCCCTTTTATACAAGATGAGCGACAGAGAAAGAGATAGATAGATAGATAGATAGATAGAGAGAGAGAGAGAGAGAGAGAGAGAGAGAGAGAGAGAGAGAGAGAGAGAGAGAGAGAGAGAAGGAGAGAGAATTTGAGTAGAACGAACAAGTTAGCTTCTATCCCGATAGAAGGAAAGCGATAGAGAAAGCTAGATCGTAGGAATAGTAGTACGAGTGGGTAGTATAAAGCCAGTTGCTCGATTACTCCTTGAAGTCGGCTAATTAGCGAGTTGATCAAGACCGAAAGGCCAATAGAGGTCGAGCTCGACTCGCGGAACGATTCGCAACTCCTACGTTGGATATAAACGTGCGGATACATTAACCCGAGGATACGTCGCGTGTAACGAACGTTCCCATCGGGTGCTCTCTCTCTCTCTCTCTCTTTCTCTCTCTCTCTTTCTTACTCTTACTCTCACTCTATCACTCTCTCTTTCTCTATCTTCTACATGGATACGCGTAGATACATATATACAATATATACGTCTCTTTTTCTATTCCATCAATCATAGTCTCTATAGTCTGATATTAAAGTAAGTAAGTGAGTGTACGTATATATGTATATAAATATATATATATATATATATATATATATATATGTCGATGAAATAAGATCGTAAGAAGGATTATCGTTAGAAATTTATTTGTTCAAATATCATATCTATAATTGGTTTGTATCTAACGATTGTTTTTCTTTGCTTTTTGTTTTGTTTTTTTTTGTTTTTTGTTTTTTTTTTTTCTTTTTTCTTTTTTCTTCTTTCATCTTTCTTTCTTCAACGATTCTCGAGAAATTCAACGTGTTCACGGATCTAACAGGAGACAACGTGTGAACTATGATATTCTAACTATTATTTATTTCACAGGTTTATCGTTCTTTCGTTATAATACGAATGACAATTAATAACGATTAGATTTACGTCTCGTTAACTACGAATTTTCGACGGTCGAACGAAAGTTCAATTAAATAATGTATTTATGTATATATTTATGTATGTACGTTCGAAAGTTATATATATATATATATATATATATATATATATATATATATATATATTCGATAATTGATAATATTAAACGTTAAAGTAGATACATGTCCTCGTTCAGCAAGGACGTTACCTTCGATCAGGATTCACCCTCGAGATTCCTTGTCACTTAAAAAAAAAATAATGGGAGTAAAAGGATAAATAAATAATTTAATTAATTAAAACAAGAAAAAAAATAAATGAGCAATAATAAAAAAAAAAAAAAAAGAAAAAAAGAAATAAAAAAGAATAAAAAAAAGTTCGTCCTTCCGAGCTCGCATTCTTCCGATACATGAACTACGACGAGAACGAAAGGAGCCTTTATGTTACTTTTTATCTCGTATCAAGGATTTTCTTTTTCTTTTCTTTTTCTTCTCTCTCTCTCTCTCTCTCTCTCTGTCTGTCTGTTTTCTTTCGATAAGAAAGGAAAAAAAAATGGAAGTGAAGCATCATAAGAAAATCTTTCGTACTTTCGTTAATTCATTTGTTCGTTCGCCTATTTCACTAATAGTAATCAAGAGCTCGTTAGGTTCACGATATATACGCAGTAGTGACTTTGGCGAATGGAGAAAGGAAAAGATTTGTCGATGTTGCAAAACGAAATCGAGCTTTCGTCATGCACACGTTCCCGCTTCCTCTTTTTTCTTTTTTCCTGTTTTTTCTTTTTCTTTTTTTTCCTTTTTTTCCTTTTCTTTTTTTTTTTTTCTTTTCCTTTTTTATCCAGCTCCCTCCTCCCTCGTATAACACACACACACACACACACACACACACACACTTACCTCACTCTATCTCCTCCGGCACACTATTTTCATTTTAATTCATTTTCCTCGTTCGGTGAACGTTCATTTCTAACCCTCTACATTACCAACATTTCGCATAGAAATGAAAAGAGATAGATAGATGGATAGATAGAGAGAGAGAGAGAGAGAGAGAGAGAGAGAGAGAGAGAGAAATGCGTGTATACATTTTTTTTTCTATCTCCATTTTTTTTTTCGAATACGAACGATCAAATCGATGTTTTGAAAAAAACCATCTAAACTTTTTACGTGACTCGATAGAAGATATATATATATATATATATATATATATATATATATATATATATATATATATATATATATAATCTCTCTTTTTTTTTTTTTTTTTTTTTTTTTTTTTTTTTTTTTTTTTTTTTGGAAAAATCAGTCACTGACGATCAGTTAGAACTAAGAACTAAATTATATTCGTTGCTCCTTTCCAAGGTGTTTCTAAGGGATAAGAAAGCTTTGATTTTCTCCTTTCGAAAAGCAGCTTCGCGAGTGCTTTTGAGAAATATTCGGAGAAAACTTCTCGTTCATTTTCCTATTCTTTTTTCTTTTTTAATAATTTCTTTTCTTTTTTTTTTATTTTAAAATTTTGTTTCGAACGCCAACAAACTCATCGAGCTTTCCTTGGTCCTCTTTTTCTTTCTTTCTTTCTTTTCTTTTTCTTTTTCTTTCTCTTTTACTACACCGTCAACCTTCCCAACCTTTCGATCGCTCGATCACTCGATCGTTTTCCTTTTGCCGAAGCTTCGTTTTTTTTTCTTCTTCTTCTTTTTTTTCTGACTTCAAGGACACATTTACAAGACACACTTTTAAACCCGTTTCAAAAATTTTCTCTCCAACCGTTAGAAGTTAAAGCAAATGAATTTTCCTTTTGTTTTACTTTTTTGTCTTTCTTTTTCTTTTTCTATTTTTTGTTTTTTGTTCTATTTTTTTTGTTTCTTTCGGTTTCTTCTTCTTCTTCTTCTTTTTTTTTTTTTGTTTTTTTCTTTCGATTTAAAGAACAAATTATAAATATACCTTTGACGAATCGCGCACAAAATTTTTTTATCTAAATCGATTCTTTACTTTTTCTTTTTCTTTTTATTATTATTATTCATTTTTTCATTATTATTATTATTGTTGTTATTATTATTATTATTATTATTATTATTATTATTATTATTATTATTATTATTATTATCCTTCAGTTGATTATACAATTTTTGGAGTAAATGAAATTGAAAATAAAAAAAAAGAAAGAAAAAGAAAAATATCCGACGATTTTTTACTTCTTTCGTATAGTAACGCAAAAATCGCTTTATGGTTTCAGAAGAACTCTCTCTCTCTCTCACACACACACACACACACACACACACATTTTCTCTCCCTCTTTCGATCTATTTTCGAGCACCTACGCTCAGACGTCCCACGTACTAGCGTCCTGAATTTGAATTTACGAGCATGAAAATTGATTCACGCCCAAGTTTTTTTCTTTCCTTCTTCTTTTTTTCTTTCTTGTGTTTTTTTTTTCTTCCTTTTTTTTTCTTTTTTCTTTTTTTTTTTTTTTTTTTTCTTCCACGACGACATTTAAGTGCCTTTAAGAAAGATTAAGAAGATCGATTGGAGCAGAGATTTCGTTTGTGTCATGTATTTATATACGACGATCTATGGTTTAGAGATATATCCATAAGATAAATACATGTTTATTTCTTAGTTACGTAACGACGACTATGATGACGATTATAACGATGACTACTACAACGATTACTACTACAACGATATAATTATTATGACGATTATTACGGGGACACTGTGTCCGTGTGTTCTTTGATAGTGTGTAGTGTTAATACAAATGGTTTAGCGAGTAATTCGATCGTTCGATTTTTGAGAAAAGAAGGGATAAGGGGACACGAGTCGTCTGATAATAAATCGAGAGACGTTTCTTTCTCTCTCTCTCTCTCTCTCTCTCTCTCTCTCTCTCTCTCTCTCTCTCTTTTTTTTCTCTCTTTCTGTTTTTATTTTTCAACTGTTCTTACAGCTCGTGCCTGGATTCGCGAAACGTAGCACACACGGGATTTAACTCTCTCGTATTTTCGGATTCGAAGGACATCCTAAAAGATCTAAATTTAAGCGGTGGAAAAGGAGGAGGAGGAGGAGGAGGAGGAGGAGGAGGAGGAGGAGGAGGAGGAGTTTACTACTCCCTTAATACTAGTGTTCACTTTTTCATTCTTTATATCCGATTTGAAGTAACTCTCTGTCTGTCCGTCTGTCTCTCTCTTTTTTTCTTAAAAATTGTTTACACTTTATCGTATACATATATATATATATATATATATATATATATATATATATATATCTAATTATAATTATAATCTTTTAAAGATTTATTAACAACGAATACATTTTTCTATCGATTAATAATATACTCGAAACTTGTTCTATACATTTTTTGTTCTTCTATTTATATATATATATATATATATATATATATATATATATATATATCATTTCTTTTTTTGCTTTAACAAACGACGTTTCCTCATTTCCATTTCTTTTCCGTTTATATTTCAACTAATTGTAAAAGAAAAGAAAAACGAACTAGTTTCGCATTTCGAACGATGGAAACAAAAAGACAGAGAGAGAGAGAGAGAGAGAGAGAGAGAGAGAGAGGATGAGTGGGGAGAATTATAAATGAAATTTAATCGTCATGAAAGAAATTGATTTAAATATCGGAGAATTTGATTTTGAGTATTAGTTATCGTTATTAATAGGTAGAGTAGTCCATTAATGTCGAATCGAAGGTAGAGGTAAGTAAATATGTATATACATACGTATTTACGTGCGAAAAAGAATTCTTATGTAATTTTCGTCGAAAGGAGGAAGGATTAGATCATGGCAAAAGCTATGGCTCTCTCTCTTTCTCTCTCTATCTCTCTCTCTCTCTCTCTCTCTCTCTCTCTCTCTCTCTCTCTCTCTCTCTCTCTCTCTCTCTCTCTCTCTCTCTCATTACCGGCATTGCTCGTCGTCATCTCCACGCTTTCCGAAGACGCCGACGAGCGTAACCGTAAAAGAAGAATCATAATAAGAATCTTATTCGTTGAGTTCAGTTCGGTTCGGTTCAATTCATTCGTTCGCTACGATTTTTTCGTTCTTTTCTTCCTTCCTTCCTTCCTTCCTTCTTTCTTTCCTTCTTTCTTTCTTTTTTTCTTTCTTTTTTTGCGTTAATTCGTTCGTTTCTTCGTTCTTACAAAGATCCTTCCTTTTATCGTTCACATGCTCGCTCGAAACATGCCGATTTCACTGCGAAACAGAAACTCGTGTTTGCGTGAAAGTCAGGACGTCCGGCCTTTTGCGTAGCAGAACGAAGAGAGAGAGAGAGAGAGAGAGAGAGAGAGAGAAAAGATAAAAGATAAAAAAAGAAAAGAAAAAGGAAATACAAAAAGATCGAACCACTGTGGCTCTCTTGTGGTACGATTTAACGATTACGTGATTATATCGAATGAATATTTATGTACGTGCAAATATTCTTTTACGATTTATTATATATATATATATATATATATATATATATACCTTGATTATTATATATCATCATTGTAATAATGTCACGATAAATCGAGATCGATTGGACGATTGATCGATCAATCGATAGATTTCTTTCTTTCTTTCTTTATTTATTTATTTATTTATTTATTTACATCTGAAAACGTGTGAACACGTAAAGTGTTACACGCAGATATTAT
>NC_060956.1:19480998-19495998 GCF_910589235.1 Vespa crabro
AGAGAAAGAGACGATCGGTTGGAAATAGTGTCTGCTGACCATTTAAAAAAAAATCTTATCTCATTACATTGATTACATTGATTACACGTTCTGTTAGCGATTATTAAATATCATTCGACCGCACGATCTCCATCTTCGTTTATGCATTAGAACGATGATAGATACAATTTCATATTCTTAGATATATATATATATATATATATATATATATATATATATATATATACATATACAGATAGATATAATATTTTTGTAATAAACGTTAAAGAGAAATTTATCTAGATCAATTTTGAAATCAGAGTTATCTTTCTCTTTCTCTCTCTATCTCTCTCTATCTCACATATACACACACAAACATATATGACAGAGCATACATGTACATTTGTTGAAGAGTTAGGTATATCCAATGTCGCTGTTGTTACCGATTCGTCTTAGCACACAAGCAAACGACAGAACCCTGTGGAAAATCCGGTCGAACCGGACGATCGGCGAACGGTATGCGCTCCTCGTCGTCGTCGTCGTCGCCATCGTCGTCGTCGTCGTCGTCGTCGTCGACGTCGTCGCCATCGTCGTTGTCGTCCTGACTCTGAGATCAAAGGCTCGCGAAGCTTGACAAAGAAACCGATCGGGGAATAAGAGGGGTAGAAGGAGAGCGAATAAGAAAAAAGAAAACATTGCTCTCTCTCTCTCTCTCTCTCTGTATATATATATCTTTCTCTCTCTCTCTCTCTCTCTCTCTCTCTCTATCTCTCTTTCTCTATCTATCTATCTCTCTTTCGCAGTTGGCGAGAAGGTGTACCGCCGGTCGTTAGGACGATCGAGCTTCGAGATGGCAAAAAGGGAAAGTCGTTTGTTTGTCGAGACTCTTAATGGCTGTCTTCGAACGAGTTCGTAATTGGCGCGACTCGTCGTCCCTTTTTCTCTCTTTCTGTCTCTCTTTCTTTTATTTTCTTACATACATACATGCATGCATGCATGCATGCATGCGTGCGTGCGTGCGATGGTACCGTACGTACATCGTTTTTCTCTTTCTTTCTAGAACCATGCCGTTCTATATTTTCTCTGCCAATGTTTTTCTTAACTGTCTTGCTTAAACGTATGAATTATTTTGTATACAAATCATTTTCCAATTCCAAGTAAATCTCTTTCTCTCTCTCCCTCTCTCTCTCTCTCTCTCTCTCTCTTTCACACACATACACGCACGTGTGTTATCTCTATTTCTCTCTCGAATGACGTAATATCGTTTAGCTCGATCAGTCAATAGAAAAGTTTTGTTATGTTTCGTCCTTGCTACGTGAAAGGTGAAGAACGATAAAGGACTTCTGTTATATATTTACATACATACAAACGTATCTATATCTTTATACTTTAGAATTATCTCAGTGTACGTGCTAACGCAGAACTGGTAAGACGGAATAACTTGCGTTCTCGTATTAAATTCAATTTAGCTTAGATACAATTTATATTGATAGTTTAACATCGTTTTCTCAAGGTGGACAGGAATCTCCTAATATCATTTTCTCTCTCTCTTTCTCTTTCTCTTTCTTTAACCATTCACTTTGGTGATCGTAACGAATTCGTCGATATGAGAACAAGTTTCTCAGAATTTTATCAGTGTTTTCTTTTATTAGATTAAATCATCGTAGCAGATATGTATATACTTTCTGAAGGGACACACAAAAATAAATATTTGATATTCGTTTTGAAGAGAGAGAGAGAGAGAGAGAGAGAGAGAGAGAGAGAGAGAGAGAGAAAGAGAAAGAGAGAGATCGTATAATTCGCAGAAGAAGAAAACTTCTACCTCGTAGCTTTGATCTAAAAGAAAATAATACGGTACCTTTATCCGTTCGTTGTGTCTTATCGTAAAGCTTGCTGACACGAAAGTGAAAGTATAGGAAAGGATATATATATAGGTACCTTGATTACTATCGCTATAATTCATTTTCTTGTTGTGTCCATGGTTAGGTTTGAATAAATAAATCACTTTGTAAATTAAATTTGTACATTTTTAGTTAGGAAAGAGACACGTCCTTTTGCACGAGCGATTATTTGTCGATTTAGTTAGATACATAGGATACGTAAGTACTTGTATAGATATATACGGAGTGTTAGAATAACTTTCTTCGTTCGTATGTTCGTTGAAGTGGCATAAGTGGATATTATAGAACAGGATGTTCTCTCTCCGTTTCTCTGTCTCTCTCTCTCTCTCTCTCTCTCTATCTCTCTCTCTCTCTCTCTCTTGTATCTCTGTCTACCTCTTATCCTCGAGCTATAGATAACGACGGAAATTGCAGCAAGAGCGCAACGACTGCGGCACAACCACCACCACCACCACCACCACTACCACCACTGCCATCATCACTAACACACCATCAACACCAACAGCTGCAGCAACAGCAGCAGCAGCAGCAGCAGCAGCAGCAGCACGTGTACGACTCGCGAACGCGAATTATGATCGTGGTTAATGGAAATCATTCCGATGTGGGCAAGAGGCCGTAAATTTAGCGAGCCGCGGGTCTCGCCATTTCATTGAGCTACTCGCGTCGTCGGTTCAGGATGAATGGAAAAGAAGAGGGAGTATGAGAAAACACAAAGCCCGTCCTTCCGCTTGCCCGACGACCCTCGTCCGAGCTTCCATTCGAGAGAGTGTCTTTGAATACTGATCGTCGCTTTAAATGAATTCCCTGGGACGGACAATGCACGCCAATAGATATCTTTCTTTCTTTCTTTCTCTTTCTCTTTCTCTTTCTTCCTTCATATCTTTTTCATTATCTATTTTGTTTTTCTTTTTATTATCTTTTTATTATTTTTTTTTTATTATATTATTTTTTAGGAGAGAGAGAGAGAGAGAGAGAGAGAGAACATTTTATTACATTTTTTTTTTTTTTAATCGTTCAACATTTCGTTTAATCAATCCTTTTTTCTTTTTCTTCTTTCACCTTTTTATTATTATTATTATTATTATTATTATTATTATTATTATATTTTCTTTTAGGATAAAAAATTTATATAACATATTTCTTTTTCTTCTTTAAACTATATTCCATCTATAAAACATAAGCGTTATTCCTTTTTCATTTTTTTTTCCCCTTTTTTCTTTATTTTTTTTTCTTTTTTTTTTTTTAACTATACGAATTTTCGTTTGATAAATCTTACAATGAATTTTTTCGATATATAATAATTCAACGATTAAGAATTTATTACATTGTGTAATGAAAAGGAAAAAAAGGGAAAAAAAGAACCAGAGAAAAAAGAGGAAAAGAAAGTACCATAATAAATAAGTTGGATGGATGAATTGTTCCGATCAATTATATTTTCTCTCTCTCTCTCTCTTTCTCTCTCTTTCTCTTTTTCTCTTTAAGCATTACGTGTCACTGATTATCACAATTTACTCCTCGAACGTCATTTTCCAATGTTTTTGATTATGAGCACCGAATAGATATAATCTGACAAAAGTTAACCTGCATGAAGTTTCATAAACGATATAATTACATTCATTCTATGCCATTCATCACGATCGCGAATTTTGCTCATTGATTTTATCGGTTTTTTTTCTTCTTCTTCTTTTTTTTTTCTCTTGTTTCTCTCTCCCTCCATTTTTTTCTCTCTTCCTCTTTCTCCCATTTTACGTTGTAATTCGACAAATTTATAATTTCACGATCGTTTCTCTACGACTTTTATTCACGTACACGAATGTGTATATATATATATATATATATATATATATATATATATATACATACATACATGTATGTGTGTGTGTGTGTGTGTGTGTATACCTACGTATGCATTGTTCGAAAATAATTTAAATATATAAATTTCCTGGTAATTTCATCGTACTACGAGAATACAGAAAGAGGTGAGGGAGGTAAAAAAAACTGATGGGGTGAATGGGATGAAATAGTAGATACGTGATACGAATTTTATTCATATAGATCTTTCAAATTCTCTATTCGTATGTAATAAACAAACGAATATCTATCTATCTGTCTATATCATATCTATATCCATATTCATATCCATATATATATATCTGAATCACAATGGAGAGGAAAATAAAGGAGGATGAAACAGAAAGAAGAGTAGAGAGAAAGAGAAAGAGAGAGAGAGAGAGAGGGAGAGAGAGAGGGAGAGATAGAGAGCGAGAGACAGATATAAATAAAAAGAAAAATATAGTTAAATAGATGGATCGAGATAGAGATAACGACAGAGAGAAAGAGAGAGAGAGAGAGAGAGAGAGAGAGAAAGAGGGAATGAGATTAAAAGAGAAGAGTAGAGGCTGACTGGCAATAAATTTTCCTGTAAATCGCTGAACTCTCTAGCGTGTATATATATCTATGTATATAATATGTATGTATGCATGTATGTGAACTCTCGAGCACGAGCTTTCCTGCCAATACAGAAAAGGGAATAAAGCGTGGATGGTTGTATAGGAAGAAGGGGTAAAGAGTTGGGGGTAGAAAAGGGGTGTCTACAGGGAGAACCGATTACTTTGACGCATTTCGAAGCCGCGCGCTTTATCCAGCGCGTCTATCGTTTTACGATCGTTGACGTTTCTCCTCTCTCTATCTTTCTCTCTCTTTTTCTCTTTCTCTCTCTCTCTCTCTCTCTCTCTCTCGTTGGTTTTCGCTGGAACTCGATATTCGCGACGCGCGGAATGAAAATAACTTGGTCCGGCTCGTACACGGTTCGTTACGGCGTCACGAGGCTTTACGGATCGGATCGAGAGTGAAATAACGTTCAACAAGTAGGAGTAACCCTCTCTTTCTCTCTCTCTCTCTCTCTCTCTCTCTCTCTCTCTCTCTCTTCCTTTTTTTTCTTTTTTTGTTCCATGTGATTTTTTTCACTCGTTCCACTTTTTTTTTATCTCTTTCTCTCCCTTCCTCTCTCTCTGTCTCTTGCTTTCTCTCCCTCCCTCTCTCCCTTTTCTCTTTCTTTCTCTTTCTCTTTCTCTCTCTCTCTCTCTCTCTCGTATTTTTTCTCTCTTTCTTTTTCCGTCTCTACGGACAGGAGAGAATAAACTTGTTAATCCTTCCTATCGCGTTCGATTCGTTTCTATTTTTTTTTCCTTTTTTTTTATTTATTTTTTTTTTTTTTGTTTTTTTATTTTTTTTTTCCTTTCCCCTTTTCGTAGAGTAGAATAGAACGAGTTCTAGAGATAGGTTTGTGTATGACTTACAAATATATATATATATATATATATATATTTTTTTTTTTTTCTCATTTTTAATTCGTGATTCATTCATTCATTCATTTTTTTTTTTTTTGTCATTTGAATGATCGATGAGTTTTACGCATCTATCGAGAAGTACGCATGATGATGAAAGTGCATAATTGAAATCTTATCCGTGTTCCTTTCGAACGACCCACCTGTTTCTTTTTTTCCTTTTTTCCTTTTTTTTTTCTTTTCTTTTCTCTTTCGTCCATCCGTCCATCCGTCCGTCCGTCCATTCATTGTCATTGGTCGTTGTTCGATTGCACGCAATTGTGCAACGAAGCGATATTGCAACGACGACGATGAAGAATCGATGATGATAGTTTCGCGAACTACGCGGAAAGTTTTCACTTAATGAATCAGCGAATGAAGAAGGGTTTGATCAATGCTCTTTCGTTAAAGCGATTTTTCTTTCTTTTTCTCTCTCTCTCTCTCTCTCTCTCCTTTTTTTTTCTTTTTCTCTTTCTTTTTTTTTTCTTTTTTTTTCTCTCTTCTTTTTTCTTCATTTGTTCACGCACGCGCACGCGCACACGAGTAACCAAGTAGAACTTATTTTCTCTTTTCTTTAAGTATTCTCAGTATTTATAAATGATAAATATAATCGATAAAAAGAGAGATAAGAGATATATCGATCGACCATTCTTGACGTCTCCTCTGATTTTCCAAGGTGCGCGAGTAGGAGAAGCAGGAGGAGGAGGAGGAGGGATGAAGAAGAAGAAGAAGAAGAAGAAGAAGAAGAAGAAGAAAAAGAACAAGGAAATTAATAGGAAAAAGGAAAACAAGACAAAACAAAATTTCTTTAATATAGAAATTTTATCACGAGATCGACCAACCGATCGATGATCAGCTTGGTTAAGATAGTTCAAGCGCGAGCCGTCCCCCCCTTTCCATTTCCCCCCCTCCCACAGCATCATTACCCACTTGCGGTTTAGCGGTTTTATAATAAGTACACGGATCCTTTCTGGACGACGAGAGGATTCAGTACAGACTTCCTCATTGTTGCGGTGAATCAACGTCCACCTACTGGACACGCTCTCCCTATACGTCCATTCACACACGCGTAACGAACGTAGCATTTATTTATGTCTAATACTATGTACACATTGCTATATATATATGTATATATATTTATGTGTATATAGATATACGTGGTAAATATTTACGTATGTAAATGTATACATATAAATATATACAACGTATGTACGTACGTATGTATATATTTATTTCTACAATGGCATTTCGTTATATAGGTATCATGTCGGTCACCCCTCCTTTGTTTTACAAATGATACAGTGTTAATTTATACAAAACAACAACTGTATCGTTCTATCCATTACTTAATAATCTTTCAATTTATTATTTCTCCCTCGTTTTTTTTTCTTTTTTTCTCTCTCTCTTTTTTTCTTTTTTCTTTCTTTTTCGTTCTTTTCATCAAAAGAGAGATAGAGAGAGAGAGAGAGAGAGAAAGAGAATGTATAACGAAGAATATCATCTGTAACATTCGTCATATATCGCAGAGAGAGAGAGAGAGAGAGAGAGAGAGAGAGAGAGAGAGAGCGAGAGAGAGAGAGAGAGAGCAGTGGCAAAACTCTCTAGTAGACGCGGGACAGAGGGCCTGGAATATTAATAGAATATCTCCGTCCTGACTAATTTACCGCTTCCGTTAAGCTCGAAGTAGCTTCTAGGTCCCGCGGACGCACCACGCTCGCCCGGATTTACGTGCATACACACTATTTCCTACCTATTATACGTAAATTTTGTTTCTTTTTTTTTCTTTTTTTTTTCTTTTCTTTTTTTCCCTATTCATTTTGTTTTTTCTTTTTTTCTTTTTTGTTTCTTTATTTTTCCCCTCTTTTCTTTTCTTTTTTTTCTTGTTTTTCTTTCTTTCTTTCTTTCTTTCTTTCTTCTTTCTTTCTTTCTTATCTCGATTGAAGTTATACTCGGTATAATTTAATCGTTGCAATTTTTCTTTTTTTTTTTTTTATCTCTCGTGTCCATCCCAGAGAAAAAGAAGAGACAAGTTATACAATGTAATTATTTAAGGAAAAAAAAAAAAAAAAAAAAAAAATAATAAAAAAAGGAAAATAATAATGTTTCATAATTTTGATAATTTTTGACGTAGATTCGAAACAGAAAGAAAGAGAGAAAGAAAAAAAAAGAGAGAAGTAAAAATAAAATTTTTAACGAAAGTTTAATTATCATTTTGATATCGTAAAATCCATTTCCAAAAGTTCTCTTCTTCTTTATCTTCTTCTTCTTCTTCTTCTTTTGCGAAATAATCGCAAAAACGAGATCTCGAACGATCTGGCACGTCCCGAACTGGCTCTCGACAAAAGTCGCTCCTTGTACATACAGTACACGCGTGGTATATCAAACGTGCGTCTCACCGAGCGTACGGGAGTTCATAAATCTTCGAGATTGACGGCCGACATTAATCTTACGTTTTCTACGCGCATTTCCCGCGATCATATACATCCACGCGAATTATCCGCTTCCCCTCATCCAAGCGGTTGCGTCTTTCTACGTTGCTGTACTTCCTCTTTCCTTTCATTTCAATTCATTTTATTTCATTTCATTTCTTTTCTATTCTTTTTCTTTCTTTTCCTTTTTTCTTTTTTCTTTTCTTTTCTTTTCTTTTCTTTTTTTTTTTTTTTTTTTGTCAATGAAATATCCTCTCGTATATAATTCGAAGGTAATACTAAAGGCAATACTATTTTTCATAATTGACGTAAATATATATATTATGATATTAAGTTTCCAATGAAATGAAAATGAAAAATAATGACTTTTAATCGTTAGTTGTCATTTTATTGGATAATTACTCTTTGAATTTTGTATCAAGATATTTAGCCATAAATTTATATTTGATTTTGGATGAACGTAAAAGGAATAAATTTTCTAGGTAACGTTATAACTGACATAGATATATTTAATACATATTATATATTATATATTTATGTATAGGCGATTTCGCAATAATCAAAATACGTCAAATAAAAATTTCATTTTTCATTGTTAATTCAACATATAAAATTATTATTAATTTGCATTATAAAATATTATTGTTTTACGACTTTAAAATAAAAACGATCAATCGACAAATTAACATTTAAATTGACGCACGTATTATGATTCTTGATTTTCGAAGTAATAATAATAATAATAATAATAATAATATTATAAAAAAAAAAAAAAAGAAAAAAGAAAAAAAAGAATACGATAATAGAACAAATTTTTTTCCAAACGTTATATCCGATAAGAAAATTATTATTTTCATCAAGATGTTTAATATCAAATCCATTTGATATTCGACGATATCTTGTAAAAAATAATATCACAGAAGAAAAAAATGATTAAATAAGAGTCACGTGAATATTAGCCATAAGGAAAATGGTAACCATAAAACAGTATGTAGTACATACACATATACAGTTTATTTACTTTTACGCGTCGTAAAGCGAAGTCAGTGTAGCGAGACGTCGTGCAGCATCCCTCTCGCAATCCTCTTCTTCCCTTTCTCCGTTAACCTAACCCACCCTACCCCTCATTCCCCTTTTCTAACCGAATTAACCGCTCGTAGTTGGTGTACATAGCCTCGAAACCGGTGATGCAAACGCTAGCGCGTAACATCGTACCAGTGCCGGATTCGCGGCTATATCCTGCATGTGACGAGCTCGGTCCTACGACCACAATATATTACTCTCCAAGAGAGAGAGAGAGAGAAAGAAAAAGGGAGAGAGAGAGAGAAATAATACGATATCTCTCCTGCAATTTACTTACGATTATGCGAATGTGCTCGAAACGTATGTGAAATAATGTGATATACATATATTGAAATGCAAACAAAATATTTTATTTTTCTCATGTAAAAATCGATTTACTATATAAATCATTCAATGAAATTATTGATACGAAGAGAAAGAGAGAGAGAGAGAGAGAGAGAGAGAGAGAGAGAGAGAGATATCTTTTATAAAAATGGTTAATATTAAAGTTTGCAAAAAAATCATTTAATGCGTACAATTAGAATTTTCCATATTTAAGGAGTAACTAAAGGACAATGATAGTTTTATTATTGTAAATAAATACGTTGTTAATGTAACGTAACGTCATTGTTAATTATCGTGATATTTTATATTTAAAATACATTAAATATTGTTTAATCGTGAATACGGAGATCTTAGATATTCATGATTGAAAAATAATAATAATAAAGACGAAATAATTGATTCAATATAATATATCAATAGTATCAATACTATTCGATGATAATTAAGTATATATAAACTTATCC
Source organism: Vespa crabro (assembly GCF_910589235.1). Classification (NCBI taxonomy): domain Eukaryota; kingdom Metazoa; phylum Arthropoda; class Insecta; order Hymenoptera; family Vespidae; genus Vespa; species Vespa crabro. Next base: position 19,490,505 of record NC_060956.1, read on the forward strand.
TTTCGTTAGAAGATCAAAATAAAAGTTATTAATGTTTGTTTATATAAATATTGATATGAAATAATGAATATTCTTCAGATCGGATGATAAGATATTGTTCGTCAAATGATCGATATTATTATTTGAATTGTTTTTCTTCTCTTTTCTTTTTATTTTGTTTTTTTATTATTAAATTGATCAATATTTCGATGGATCAAAATAGATAATATATTAATAACTCAATTAGGAATATAAAAAGGGAGAAAATGTGATGAGGAAAAAATTGTTTGGGTTTTAAATCGTTCAATTGAATAGTAAAATCGTAAAAAATGTCGTCCCGTGAAGAAGAAGAAGAAGAAGAACAAAAAAAAGAAAAAGGAAAAGAAAGAAAGATAAAAATGTCGCAGTAGTTCGCAATCGAAGTGTAAAGTTAATGGTGTGACGGTATTGGCGTATGTACATATATATATATATATATATATATAGATATATATTATCGTACGAAGGGCTGAAGATAGGCAATAAATGGCCTGTTGTCGGTATATCTTGAGAGTGGAGTTCGATCTTTAAACCCATACAAGTCATCATAGGTCGTTGACCTTAAGGAGCAACCAACGAGCGGGCGAACAACGAGCGAGAACGGCAGACACGACGTTTCCGGTCTCCTCGACAAAGGTGCTTTTTTGTTGGACCCTTCGAAGCGCCTTTACTCGTCGAGCCAAAGAAAGCTCGGGATTGGCTGACCGACCAATCGGTATATATATATATATATATATATATATATATATATATGTATGTATATATATTTACGATATATACCTACTTCTTTATTTACTTACATCGCACAACATGTACACACACACACACACATACACACACACATATATATACATATGTCTTTGTAATTGCCATTTTAGTTAAATCGTTACTCTTAACGACGAGATAAGCACGAGATCGAGTCTCAAACGATTTGTAATATTTCAATTTTATGAATCAATCGGATTACGTCACATTGAAAAGTTGAAATAACCAGATAGAAAGTACATTAAAGGGGAATTTGTAAATTCAATAATGTTGAACTCGTTAATAATTTTTCTTTTTTTTTCTGTTTTTTCTTTTCTTTTCCTTTCTCTCTCTCTCTCTCTCTCTCTCTCTCTCTCTCTCTCTCTTTTCAAATAATTCCAAAGATACGTCTCAATGTTGACTTGTACGATTTCATTTTTATAACACTCCAAGTTATATATCTACCCACATCAGTATTGCTATAAGATAACGAAGGTATCGTACAGAAAAAAAAAGATATATACATATATATATATATGTATATATATATATATATATATATATATATATATATATATATATATATGTAATAAAAGAAATATAACCTCGGCAGACATCATTATTGCTTCTTACTAAACAACCCAGAGTACTTTAGGTGGAAAGTCACGAGTGTTAGCCCGAAGCCTTCCGCGTAATGTAATCGCAAAAGCGACGCTACTTGTTTCGTTACGCTCCGCTAATTCAACGTAGCCAACCATTCCAGGTATGATTCACTTGTTACGGATTTAAATTCTACCTTCGTTGCATGCCATAAAGTGCGTATTATCCCGACGTTTAAAAAACCATGTAACCTCCTTTTAAAGGGTGAAGGGGGAGGACAAGAGGGTGGGGGGGGAATATAGTCGGGAGAAAGGGAAACAGAATGGAGCGGGGGTAAGGTGAGAGAAAGAAAAAAAAAACGAAGATCTAATATAAGACATTGTAGCCTTTTATTTAGAAAATTATCCTATTTATAATCCTATCGAAAAATATTTCTATCATTTGTCGATTGTTTCTCTATATGTCAACTATCTTTTTTCCTTTTTGTTTTTCTTTTTTTTTTCTTTTCTTTTTTTTTTTTTTTTCTTTTTTCTTCTTCTTTTTTTTTTCATATCAACCAAACATATTATATAACTTGTGAAAGTTACATTATATTTCTATATTTATTATACACTTATGTCGGTATAATAATATCAGATTGTAACAAAGATTATATCCAAGGATTATTGTAATGCGAAATTTATAAATTGTCAAATGTTCAATGAAAAATTAATTTCTTTCTGATAATATTATTTAATTTTTCTGTCGAGTAAATTTTTATAATCAAAAATTTTATAACGACATTGATATCGTCGCGAAGGAATAATCGCATTATTACGTGAACAATAAGTTAAACGGATATTATCGTATAAATTATATAATTCTAATTGACGATGAAATTTTTTTCACATATAATATTAATATCGAATTTATCAAAATATATGGATATACGTATTCACGTAGATAAATTTGTTATTTCGAAGTTACGTAGATTTATAGAGAGTTAATATACGTCGTAGAGAAAATGGCAGTAAACACATACACAAATATATATGTATATATTTGAAAGCATATTTTCTTTTCTTTCTTGAAGTTAACAAGAAAGAGATAGTAAATCGGTGTATAGGTATATGCGATAGTCGGAAACGAGGCAATGGGGAAAATACGAGGTGCAGATAACGACAACGACTACGACAACGACTACGACTACGACGACGACTACGACGACGACGACGAGGACGAAGAGGACAACATAGAGAGAACGATGGTAGGAACGTAACAACGACGTTAAACTGGACACTATTGGAAGTGGCCAGGGATAGAGGGGGTGGCTGTGGGGTATGGGGTATGAGGGAATAGCGCGTACACGTGTAAGCGTGCAGCCCATTAATCCGAGCGTGTCGCATTGATCTATCATTGTCCTGGGCCCCCGGGCTGATATACACATCTGAGCTTGATACATAATAGATCGCGAACGTGGTCTGGCACGACGCGAATAGCAGCTTGCTTGTTCTCTTACTCTCTCTCTCTCTCTCTCTCTCTCTCTCATTCTCTTGCATGTGCGCGCGAGCGTACGTACGTGTGCAAGTGAACGACGAACGAACGAACGAGCGAGCATATAAACACACCTGTATATCTTTATACGTGAGTATATAAAAGTCAGCCAACCCAGTTTTATACGTACCGTCCGTCCAGTACCTTCCAAGTATAATTCAGTTTTGTGTTGGTCGCCGACAAACGTGTCTATATTAATACACGAACGTTTTTACGTTCGAACGTTTAAAATAATATCTATATTCGGTGGTATGATATTATTCTTCTCGAGTACGAATTTTTTCTTTTGTTTTGATTTTGTTTAACTTTGTTTAGTTTTTTTCTTTTTCTTCTTCTTCTTCTTCTTCTTTGTCTTTTTCTTTTTCCATCGTTTCGTTCGTATCGTTATATTTTTAATCTTTATTTCAGATAGAAAAAAGAGAATCATATTGATTTCTTATTATTATTGGTTATTATTATATTTATTATTATTATAGAGACAATTCCGATGTATGTATATATGTATGCACGTAGATAGATACATGCATAAGTATTTCTTTATTTTCTGCACGTGAAAAATGTGAAAGAGGAGGTCTACTACTACTACTAGTACTACTACTATTACTATTACTACCACTACTACTATTATTACTATTACTACTACTACTGCTCGAGTTGGAGTATGTTACTTAGAAATAATGTTCTTTATTTTTTTTTTGTTCTCTCTCTCTTTCTCTCTCTCTCTCTCTCTCTCTCTCTTTCTCTTTCTCCTCACGTTCATGTTATAAAGTCGTCGTAAATTTCCAAGTAAATTTTTTAGTTTTTTATTATTTTTTTTCTTTCTTTTTTTTTTTTTTTTTTTTAATATTTTTTTTTTTATTCTCTTCCTCATGCGTATGTGTGTGTAAATACATACATGTATGTGTATGTATGTATGTATGTATGTATGTAAGTATGTATGTATTTGAAAAGCAATTTTTCACGAGTTTATTCCCTTGAAAAATTTCATTCGCGACGAATAGTAACAGTTAGTAGTAGTAGTAGTGATAGTAATAGTATAGTAATAGTAATAGTAATAGTAGAAGGTAACCTTATGTACTTCGGAGTTTGACTTCAACGGCGTCGTAACGTTAATATTTTCGTAACGAATTGTACTGGGAAGTGGAAACGGGGGAAAAAAGGGCGTTGGGGGGTGTGGACGGCATTGGGAGAAAGAAATAACGAAGAAAAATTTTGTCGGAAGAAAAAGAAATTGCGTGAAATTGTTCGGGGCCGAATGATTTGTCCCATGGTTTAAGAGTAACAAGAAAGTAGACAAGGGGTGAAGGGGAAGAAACAAAAAAAGAAAGAAAAAGAAAAAGATTGATTTCGTATCGATCAATCGTAACGATTCGTAACGAATCGCGTGTTTTACTTTCGAGACATGGTATATATATATATATATATATATATATATATATATATATATATAATGTGTATGTATGTACGTATGTATGTATACGCGCACGTGTGCATTTTCAATTCAACATGTACGATCGCGCGTTTATTTCTCTCTCTCTCTCTCTCTCTCTCTCTCTCTCTTTTTTTCTCTCTCTCTCTCTACACATTTCTATTCCACGCGCTTTGGTCGCGAGTTAGCTAGCGGTTTACGGGCCTCAGACCAGTTCTTGAATAAGATTGCGAACGGAATTGCGTAGTCGGCCGTCGTTTGCAAAACCTGAAATCCTGACAAACCGAATCGACCGTATCGACTTACTCTCTCTCTCTCTCTCTCTCTCTCTTTCTGTCTCTTTTTGTCCCTCTGTGTCTCCTTCTTTCTAATTTTTGTTTTTTTTTTTTTTAATCGATAATTCGTGCACCTTTCTTTTCTTTTTCTCTTTCTTTTTTTCTTCTTTTTTTTTTCTTTTTTCTTTCCTTTTTTTCTCTTCAGAAGTACAAGGTAAAATTATTTATTTTATCTTTACACACACACACATTGAAATTTTACGATTATTTCGATGAAAAGTATTCGTCAAATCATTTTCTATTTTTCTTTTACTATAAATCGTATTTTCGATATATCGAGTACGTGTATGCACGTATACACATAACCCCATACACTCATGCACAAGCACGCGCGTGCAAATACATTTTTAATCAGATTAAGCTAAAAAAAAAAAAAAAAAAAAAGAAAAATAATAGCAATTAAGGAAAAACAATTCGATAACGTTAAAAATATTGTTGACAAGGGGAGACTAGTCCGGAGAATTGGGAAAAGACACTTGCCGAGGATGAAACGGGAGAAGAAGTAGGATGGAGGGTGGTGGAAAGGGGGTGGGGGAAGAATACAGAGGAAAATAGTTGGCCGCTCTTCCTTTCTCAAGCTTTTGGAGTCCGAGGAGGATTAAACCGCGCTTGGTTTTAACAGTAACCGAACTTTCGTGACTCCTCTCTCTCTCCCTTTCTCTCTCTCTCTCTCTCTCTCTCTGCTCACTCTCCTCTCTCCTCTCTTTCTCTCGCTGGCGCGTTTGAAGTTCTTGCTAACTCGATTAATGGATACTCCGTTTGCACGGGATTACTCGCGGTCGTGTAATTGAGTCTGATTCACACCGAGGCGGCAACGATCGCGGCCAACAAAACG
>NC_060956.1:19500998-19505998 GCF_910589235.1 Vespa crabro
TAGAAGGTAGAGACTGTGTAAGAGAAGTCGTAATAGTCGTATACGTTATTATATACCGTGTTAAAACGCACGAACGAGAGTAGAGTTTATGGTCGATTCATTAACTATAATACATTACAGAGAAGGAGAAAGAGAAAGAGAAAGAGAGAGAGAGAGAGAGAGACGGTTGTAGAGATATTCCGCAAACATTACTGACGTTTCTATACGGAGAGAAAGGTATCGACTACGTCGGCATAAATCTCGAAGCAAAGTAGCAGACTGCGTGAGCCGCGGCAAACCGATGACTATCGTGGGAATCTGAAGAAAAATCTTTCTGTCTCTCTCTCTCACTCTCTCTCTCTCTCTCTCTCTCTCTCTCTCTCTTTCGCTCTTTCTCTTTTCTCTTTTCTTTTTTCTTTTTCTTCTTCTCTCACACACGATTCACCCACGAGAGAAAATGTCGAACACGAAGCGTGCCTAATATAAATAGTGACGCTGCCGCAACTTCCGTCTTTTCTCAGGATGAAAACTTTAGGAGATATGGTATAAAATAAATGATCAGTCGTTCTCTATTTAATTATGGCTTTATGCATTGTAAAATTTTTCTCTCTCTTAACTTGTAAAAATTGATTAAAAAAAAAAAAAAAAAAAAAAAAAAAAAGAGAGAGAGAGAAAAAAAATGATCTTAGATCATTGAACGAGCAACGATTAATTCGATTTTATTTCATTTTCGGTTCGTTTCAATGATCTATATTCTAATTCTTCAATTATTCCAACAATTCGTAGATAAAAGATCTTTCTTTCTTAAAATATGAAAAGAGAGAGAGAGAGAGAGAGAGAGAGAGAGAGAGAGAGAGAGAGAGAGAGAGAGAGAGAGAGATACGAGGAAAGATCTTAGTAAAGGAAAGAAAAAAATAATAGGAAAGTTATTATCAATTAACGCGATTATTAGTCCATTTGTGAACTAATAATTATCTCAGGGACCAATTTTATATAGTTTTATTATTTTAATAAGTATTATTTTAATAAGTAACGTATGAATCGATATCTGTAAGTATAGCAAATTGAATTTTTATTATCGAAAGAAACTGCATTAAGACCCGCGACTAATGCATTTATAAAATTAGAATTTATGTTTTACAAGTTATTAAAGAAATTCGACGTTCGATAAAGATTCTGTGCGGGGTTTTTTTCTTTCCTTTTTGTTTTTTTTTTCCTTTTCTTTTTTCTTTTCTTTTCTTCTTCTTCAAAAAAAGGATCATTCGTAGAAGACGATCTTGCGATAGACGAAAAATCAAATTGCGAAATAATTTAATAAGAACACTTTATATTCCAAGTATTAACGTTCTTAATAAAGAATCATAAGATTTTTATACGAATAAGTATTTTTCACTCGTTTTCATCTATAATCTACATATATACGAAAATATATTATAGATTTTCGATTAGAACGAAACCAAATTTAATGGGATCTCGATTTTGACTATTTCGTGATTATCATTCGTAAAAAAAATTCTCTTGTATTTAAAGAGGAGAACATTTTGGCCTGTTTTTTTACGGGAGCCTAAGCGAACGAAAAGCTTTACGAGAGTGTATATGTGTGAGAGAGAGAGAGAGAGAGAGAGAGAGAGAGAGAGAGAGAGAGAGAGAGAGAGAGAACAGATCGGTCAATAAATGGATCGTACGCTGATATTAATGTACGTCAATAAGAGCAAAGCATGGGGCTCGTTCTGTTAACTTTGACAGCGATAAGCGACAATAACGGTGATGTCGTTTGACGAGGACATTTAACGACAACGAACCGAGAGAGAGAGAGAGAGAGAGAGAGAGAGAGAGAGAGTTGGGTGGGGTAAGGGAAGAAGAGTGGGCACACGTCGTGAAAGAGAGACAAGGAAGAGAGTCTCGACGAGTTATGGCTCGCCCTAATTACCTGATTTAATTAGCGCGATGAAATTATCGGTTCGTTCGTTTCGTACCGATCGCGTTTACAGTATCGTAACCAACGTTACATGCACCTTTTGTAATCAAAGAACAGGCCGTTCCCGTTTCAATAGCTAATTTTGCAACTTGCTCCTATCAATTTTTGATCGATATTATTACTTCATAACTTATATTTACAACATATATTTTCATATACATATATATATATATATATATATATATATATATATATATATATACATAATTAAAAATTAACGACGAGATAAAGAAAATATATGATATTGAAAAATTTTTACTACGATTAATTAACGATAAGGGTAAAATGAGTGTTGCAGTTAAAAAAAAAAAAAGAAGGAAAAGAAAAAGATAAAAATAAATAAATAAATGAATAAATAAATGAAAGAAAAAACGATTGAAATGTGAAATAAGTACTACTTTCGAAGTGCGCATAATCAAAAACTTACATCTTGTATGAGATATACATACACACACACACACACACACACACACATATATATATATATATATATATATATATATATATATATAAGGTGAAAGTTATCACGAGCGTGAAATACTGGATGCAATTTATTTATAACTGCGTTGTGCACTCATACGCTAAACGTAGCAATAAGCGGATTAATGAAGAAGGCGAGAAGAGTAAAAGGATCGATCGTGATTTCACCGACCTTTCTCTTTCTCTTTCTCTCTCTCTCTCTCTTCTTTCCTTCCTTCTTTCTTCTCTCCTTCAAATGGAAGAAGGCAAGGCGCGATAAGTATCCAACGCGTTTGCCCACTTCTCTTCCATTGTTTAAATAATCAGAATCCATCGGCTTGGGTGTGTCAACATTGTTCTCTCGGGCGTGTGCGAGATCTCTCTAGCTATTCTCGCTTCTGCATTTACACGTATTACGACTTCTCTCGAGATTATCCTTATGTATATGCGCACATGCACGCACGTATATGTACTTATATCTACATAGATACACATATATATTATTTATATATTTATATACATACGTATATATATATATATATATATATATATATATATATTTCGTACGTAGATATATATGTGTGCGTGCGTGTGTGTTTGCGTGTGTATTTGTATATGTCCATGTATGCGTGCATGAAAATGAAAAGAGAGTGTCTTTGAACGTGCACAGTCATAAAGAGCATGAAATTATTTCGAAATATACATACAAGAACGCCGTGCACGCATGGCGACGATTTTGCGATTATGCGGAATACAGTAATAAATTTGAGGTCGCGTGTTTTGCGACCTCTCGCGAGGTCGAAAAACGAAGGAAATATCGCGTTTATACAAAGCTACGAGAAAGCAACCTTTATGGATGAAAAACTAACAAAGGATAGGCAGCTGTCATCGTGGGTAAAGTCGAGTCATCGACTACAGTTCTTCTCCTCGTTATTGTCGTCGTCGTCGTCGTCGTCGTCGTCGTCGTCGTCGTCGTCGTCGTTGTCGTTCGTTGTTATTACTTGCTACTGACGCATCACGACGATGCATTTCAAATCGTTAACTCGAACTCGATGAGTGGGTTATTGTTCGATCGAGCTAAAACTAAGACCTTATTAATTTGTCCATTTATTTCATTATTTTATTTTACCGAAAAAGAAAAGAAAAAGGATAAGCATAAGAAAAAGAGAAAAAAGAAAATCGTTAAGATTTCAGAAATATAGAGAATTCTTTGTATATTATTATCGTTATTATTATTATTATTATTATTATTATTATTATTGTTGTTGTTATTATTATTATTATTATTATTATTATTATTATTATTATTATTGATAGTAGTAGTAGGAGTAACGTTTCTCATTAGTGTTACGTCGCAATTCTTCGTATATATATATATAAATAAAAAAAAAGTAAATATATATATATATATATATATATATATATAAAATAAAAATAAAAAATGAAAAGAAGAAGAAAAATGAATAGGTGTAATAATCATATTGAAACAAAGTTTTCCTTTTTTTCGTCTTTTCTTTTGTTATTCTTATTTTTGATAGGTATTAAAACAAAAAAAAAAAAAAAAAAAAAAAAAAAAGAAGAAGAAGAAAGAAAAAGAAAAAAGACAAACCAAAAAAAAAAAGGAGAGAAATAAAAACAATTTTAATTTCGAAAAAATAACAATATCGAATAACTGTCGTTCGTAAAATTTCTTCATATAACCCCGTTATTCGTCATTTCATGTTCTCTTTGAAAGTCGATTAGCCCTTCGCGCGAGGTGCGGCGCAAATGCAGATGAGCGAATATATACACCCTGGCAAAGAAGGTGTAGAGAGCGAGCGAGCGAGAGAGAAAGAGAGAAAGAGAGGAATAGTTGGGGACGACCAGTGAGTCATCGTGTGACATTTGACCCCCACCAGTGCGCCTGTCGCCGCGTGGTGCATTCAGTGGTTCTCAAACGATCATCGCCCACCATCACCCCTCTCCCTCCCCCCCAACTACTTACTTCGATGCTTATCGTCTCGCTTACCGGTACGTTAGCCATTTTATAACGTGTACCGTTACCGCGTTAAACTCGTTTCCATGCTTTTATAATGATATCGTATTTACCGATAAGACGAGTGACACTCGACATCGGGCTTTGTCTTTATACTCTAGATTATATATACTACACACAGTATCTGTAGTTTAATTTGATATCTCTTTTTCTCTCTCTCTCTCTCTCCCTCTCTCTTTCTTTCTCTATCTCCATTGTTTTTCATATCGCATAAAGGCAATTCCTTGTTTTCTTTTTAACGAAACCTTATATTTTTATAAACGCGACATGAAATCTCCAAAAACCTTTAATGTGATAATAATAATAATAATTAAGATATACGATTGAGAGATAATTTAAGCGTGACGTTATACGTTGATATTAACGATTATATTTTAAACAAATTGAAAAATTAATGGAACACGAATTGAAACGAGAACGAATAGAATTGAACGAATAGATATATATATATATATATTATTTTTATTTTGTTTCTTTTTCTTTTCCTTTTTTTTTCTTCTTATTCTTTTTTATGATGTTACGATTCAATATCTCGTACGATGTGATTTA
>NC_060956.1:19515998-19518498 GCF_910589235.1 Vespa crabro
TCGCGATGAGGCATAAACGGTTCCCTCTCGTTTTCCATGAAATTTAATGCTTCCCAACGCTCTTTCCCTCGATTCGCGAAAGCAGCAACCTGCTGATGGTGATGCTGGCGATGGTGCTCCCTTCCGTCTTTCTCTCTCTCTCTCTCTCACACACACACACACACACACTCTTTCATTCTCATTCTCTCTTTCTCTCTACCTAGCTATCTATCTCTTTCCTTATTCTCGAGAAGTATTCAATTATTGACTTCAATTCAGAGTCAACCCATTAGCATAACTTTGAATAATTCATGACCGAACGGTTAATTCAGCAGTATGTAAATTAATCCCTCTAATTGCGAGCGACAATGTACGAAGTAGTTGCGGCCGATTTTATGTACATATTTCGAGTTTATTTTAGAAAAGAAGACGAGAGAATGAGACTAAGAGAGAGAGAGAGAGAGAGAGAAAGAGATTCTTGAGTATCATTTAGAATGTAAAGAAAAAGTGTGTAATAGGAAACAAAACAAAATTTATTGAAAAGATAACTCTGTATATGCATACAAACACCTGCGCACGTATGCTCGCGCACACACATACACACACATACACATGCATATATATATATATATATATATATATATATAGAGAGAGAGAGAGACAGAGAGAGTGAAAGTGAAAGAGAAAGAAAGAAAGAGAGAGAGAGAAACGATCCGTTAAGCACATCTCACAACCTTCGCGAAATTAATTTACAAATAATTATGGCGCGCGACCGACAACGGGCTCGTAGAAACGAAATGACGTGCTTCGTTAAGCGGCAAGTTATCTCGACGATTTAATTACGAGCAGATGGGGGTAGGCAGCGCGTTTAGGAATTACGCCGTTGGGGCGGGAAGAGCAGCTTGGAACGAGTAAACCGAGAGAGAGAGAGAGAGAGAGAGAGAGAGAGAGAGAGAAGGAGAGAGGGAGAGCACATTTTCATTATTTCTTTTCTTCTTTTTGTTGTTTCCTCTTCTTCTTCTTCTTCTTCTTCTTCTTCTTTTTTCTTCTTCGTCTTCTTCTTTTCCTTTTCTTTTCCCGTTTTTCTTTCTTTCTTCACTCTTTCTATCTTTCTTTCTTTCTTTCTTTCTTTCTTTCTTTCTTTCTTTCTTTCCTCCCTCCCTTCCTCTCTCCCTTCCACCCTCCTATCCTTCTTGCAATTTCGTTCGAAGCGAGCCCGACTATTTTCAAGTAGCGTAAATACGCACACTATCGTACATAAAGTTTTACGGCGAAACGAGCATCCGTGGGTGAGTGGGTTCGGCGAGTGAGGGGAGGGGGGAAGAGAAGGGGGATTCAAGCGGAAGAGTGATAGAGATAGTTGTGAAGGGTATGGGTAGCGGGGGAAAAGGGAGGAGGGGGCGGGGAAAGACTCGAGGCGAAGAAAGGCAAACGATAAAATCAACGAGGACGTTGCGAAAGCGTCGCGCTAATTAATCCTTGGTTACACCTAGCGAATCTTTTCATTCGCGAAACTCATGCTTCAAAGTTTATTCATCGAGCGTAGAATTGAAAGAAAGAAAACGTTATAGGGAGAGAGAGAGAGAGAGAGAGAGAGTAAAAGTTAAAAGGGGTAGAAAAGATAAGAGGACATCACAAGAGAGAGAGAGAGAGAGAGAGGGGGGGGGGAGGGGGATCTCTCTCGTACCTAACCATGAGATGAAGAAATCATTTCAACGTTCTAATTCTGTCGAAGGTTATTTTGAATGGATAGTAATTATCTACGCGTAACTCACTTAGTTAGTTGGTTTTCTAATCCTTTGGACGAAGTAGGCTCGAAAAAAGAGAGAGAGAAAAAGAGAAAGAGAGAGAGAGAGGGAGAGAGAGTGGGGGAAAGGAGGGGTTGAACGATAGCGGTTACCTCCTTCTACCATCATCATTACCTTTTCAACGTAAACCGACTGCTCCCTGATGGAAATGTCGAGATCGTCATTATACGGATCTTGCGATCGAGAAAAAGGGTAGGGTAGGGGAGAAAGTGCGACAAAAAGGAACGAAAGAGAATCCAACGTATTACTGTCTCTCCTTCTATCTCCCTTTTTTTTTTTCTTCTTCTATCCTTCTTTCATTCTTCTTTTCTTTCTTTCTTTTTTCTTTCTTTATTTTTTTTTCTTCTTCTTCTTCTTCTTTTTTCTTCTTTTTCCTTCTATTTCCTCGGCGACCCTCGGCTTTCCTCGCTTCGCTTCGTCGCTAATTGAAGAGCTCGTCGTTCATCCTCGTCTCCGTCGTTCATCCTCGTCGTACTCTCGTCAGCAAATCGTAGTTGTCTCTTAGTCGTTCGTGCCACCTTATAAGTACTATTACCTTCTCTCGTGAAATTGCAATTAAGAGAGAAAAATAAAAATATAAAGACGAACGAAAGAAAGTTCCTAACACTTTGTTCAAAGAGATAGATAGACGGATAGATAAATAGATAGATAGATAGGTAAGTAGAAAGAAAAGGAAAGATAAATGGATAGAGAGAGAGAGAGAGAGAGAGAGA
>NC_060956.1:19520998-19530998 GCF_910589235.1 Vespa crabro
GTCGTACTTTTGCCTCGCAAATCGCTCGACGACGGCTTGGATTTAACGATCACTTTCGTTTAGGTGAAACGTTACGTTGTATATCACCTATAATATAATACATATATGTATATACGTGCATACGAATGCAAAAGGTATTTATATATATAAATATATATAAATGTGTGTGTGTTATGTACGGGGATGTATGCGTGTACGTATGAGAAGTAATGTGATATCATAAATGAATTCTTATCTCTCTCTCTCTCTCTCTCTCTCTCTCTCTCTCTCTCTCTCTCTTTCATTCTTTTGAAAGAAAAAAAAAAAAATACGAGAAATGTGCATATGTGTGTATGTGTGTGTGTATATATTAAAAAAAAAAAAAAAAAAAAAAAGAAAAAAAAAGAAAGAAAGAAAGAAATCTCTGGAAGGCCGGTCGACCATGAAATCGCGACAGATAGATCAGTGTGGCATGAAATCGAGATGCGAGATCATCGGTAAGAAATGTACGATGAGTCGACAAAGATACTCTAAAGATGAATGGTATACGTCGGAGAATAAGAAGTAGTAAAAGGAAAATAAGAATAAGATGAGGAAGAGGAAGAAGAAGAAGATGGAGAAAGAAGAGAAGATATTAAAAAAGAGGAAGAAAAAAATACAAGAGTAAAAAGAGAAAAGAAGAATAAGAAAAAAAAAGAAAAAGAAACAAAGAGAGAAGTAGAGAGAGCACGCACGAAGAACGATTCCTCGTAACGAGCTTCTCCTCGACGTAGACGGAAATTGATTTCGCATAAATGCATACGAATTGCATTTCTTTCTGACCTCTTCCTCCTCCTCCTCCTCCTCCACCTCTTCCCCCTATTCTTTGCGTTTCCTCACTCTCTCTCTCTCTCTCTCTCTCTCTCTCTCTCTCTCTCTCTCTCACTCTTTCTGTCTTGTCTATGACCTTTCAGAAATATCAATCTTAACGGGACTTCCGATTGACGAGAACTAGGAATAAAGAAATCCTTCATAAAAAGAGCATAGTAGAATAAAGTGTAATAACTATTGAAGATACACATATAGACACACATACGTGTATATATATATATATATATATCTTTGGTGTATGTACGTCTTTTTCGACATGATTACCCTTCTCGTTCTAAATAACGTACGTTTGAAATAACAAAAAAAAAAAGAACAGGCTTAAATTATCGATAGTTAGTTTAAATACATACAATATTAAACTTTCATGTTAATGGAAAAAAAAATATTACGATTATTATACTACAATTATATTATACTAATTAATATTGTTGTATAAACTTTGTAGTACTATATATATAACTTTTTCATGGATATGAAAGAAAGAAGGAAAAAAAAAAGGAAGAAAAAAGAAAAAGATGAAACAAATCGTTTTACAGTTAGTTAAATTTCAAACATCAAAAAAAAAATATATATATATATAATATAAGTATATAGATATTTTTGAAATTTCTTTTTCCAACATTCTGAATGCAAAAGCAAGGATATAATATGTACGTGTAAGATGAAGAGAAGAGATATGACGACGTAGATAAGGATGGTATAGTATTAGCAGGTGTTCGTGTCGTTCACGCACAAGAGAAACTTCCCCTCTTACCACCATTCCCCCTCTTCCACCAATGAAAATCGCTAAGGGCATGTAGATATATATATATATATATATATATATATATATATATATCTATAGAGTGCGTGTGTTATATAGGGGTATTGCGCGAGCGCGCATGGTGCCCCGTTCTCGTACTCTTGTACGTGTTATGCCGTGCGGTACGGTCCAACGTAGGGACAAGGGAGGCGATATATAATGTTCCGCGATATTAAACGGGACGCATTCCACCGAAGCCACCCTCTGGTCTCTGCTATGAATGCTTCTACGACCCCCGTCTCTTGCTTCCCCATTCCCCCCGTTTCCAACTCCGACCTTCTCTATCCACCCCAAAACTCTACAGTACGAGAACGTGAACGAAGAGAGACAGAGAGAGAGAGAGAGAGAGAGAAAGAGAGAGAGGGAAATGTAGAGAGGAAGAGAACGAAGCTGGCCTACTCGACCAACAGAGAGCCACCCCGAAATGGTTATACGGCAAATTTACAGCTTAGCTCTAGTGGCACTACCACCACTACTATCACCACCATCACTAACACCAATACCAACAGCACTACTACTACAAACGTTACTATCACCAATACCACTGTCACCATCACCCGACTACGAACACACCATTTACTACACCCAAGAGTAGGTTGAGTAGATCGGAAGGAGGAGTGTGAGTAGGTTTTCGGTAGAGATACTAGAGGTGGAATCCAGTGTGGATATGTGTCTGTATAACAGTTTAGTTTCGGTACGGATAAAGCGACAACAAACATTTTGTGAACTTGAATTAAGCTAATAGAAATGCCATGAGGTTCGACGATGAGATAGTTTATACTTTCTATAAGTAAATCCAAATAAATATTCGCTTATTCTTGTAACGATCTATATAAATTTTTATACGTATATAATATCATTCGTTCTCGTTCATTTAATCCCCAATTGCTTTTGTCAGATTTTAATCTGACCGTGGAAACGATCAAGGAGGGAAAGAAAGAAAGAGAGAAAAAGAGAATGAAAATGATCGTATGAGAGGAAGAAGAATTTTACGTTAAAGAAAAATGAAAGGATAAAGAAAAATGTCTGCCGAACGAGGAAGTTTCGTCGGTGAGGAAGAAAAGCAGCAGCGGTAGTAGCACCAGTCGTACCAACACCAGTAAAAGCAAAACGTACCAACGTCAACGTGTAATGGTAGTGATGGTAGTGGTGATGGTGGTGCTGGTGGTGGTAGTAGATGGTTCGAGCGTAGCCGCATTTCCATGCGAGATAGGAGAAGATAGTATAAGGGTAGAGAGATAGCCGGGAGCGTAATATCGGCGAGTGGGCAGGTCATGCTCCAGAGAAAAGGACGTCGCTTGGGTCTCTCACGGTCGCCCTGGAGGAGTCGCGGTCTCCCGTGACATTCCAAAATGCCCATCCTCTCTTGACCAACCTGTCTCTTCTTCACTCCACTCTCCTCTCCTCTCCTCTCCTTTCCACTCCTCACCTCACCTCACCTCTTCTCTTCTTCTCCTCCTCTTCCATCTTCCTCCACCTTCTCCATCTCATTCTCCACCTCTCAGTGTCCATTCCCTGCTCAAACAGCTTCTCTCTCTCTCTCTCTCTCTTTCTCTCTCTCCTACATGTTCTGGTTCTCCCTCTCAGACCTTAGCAAGGCAACGGGGGTGTGGATGCACCCTATCACGGCCTGCCCTGGCCATTTCCCATCCTTCATCCGTACATTTCCATCCCCCCTCGACCACCTCGTGCGCCGAATGCAACCATGCGTCATCCGCCATGATCTATGCATCCTGCCGTCCTGGCATTGCGCGTACCGTCCACCACTGCGCACAACTATACCAGCTTATACGCACACCAATATATATATATATATATATATATATATATATATATATATATATACACCATGAAATACCAGCGCTTCTACGATCTCTTCGTTTTCTGTACACGTGTACGCATCCTATCTGTCTCTCTCTTTCTCTCTCTCTCTCTTTCTCTCTCTCTCTCTCTCTCTCTCTTTCTCTGTGTTTCTCTCTGACAAGCTTCACTAATACAACAGCACATACGTACATACTATGCGAAGCTTCCCTTCCGGTGTCTCTATTAAAGCTTTGCGCGTTTTCCGAGCTTTTGGTGTTACTGTCGTACTGATGTTGAAAGATCGTGTACTACTACTGTTACTACTACTTGAGAAAGAGAAAAAGAGATAGATAGATAGAGAGAGGGAGAGAAAGAGAGAGAGAGAGAGAAAGAGTAAATGCATACTTTTGACTCTGCCAAATTCTCCGAACATCTTTCTGTGAAGATCAACGTCGTTTCTATTTAGATTCGATTAGAAAGAGTTAACATTGCTCTATATCATTAACTTTCTCATTTTTAATCTCGATCGATAAATTTCAATAACGTCTATTTGTTTGCGTTTAATGAAATAAAAAAAAAGAAAAAAGAAAAAAAAGAAGAAAAGAAGAAATGTTCGTTGTTCCAACGTTCAAGAAAGTATTGAACAAATCCGAAGTATCTATCGATCAATTGTGATAAAGCTAAAGATTTTGATGAATATATATATATATATATATATATATATATATCGTACATACATCTGTTCGTAATCCTTTTTATCGTCTCGTACTCGTTAACATAAGATCGTATGATGAAACCAAATGCAATAACATTTTCCTAATATCGTCGTATTGAAGTTTAATAACAAAATTCAAGTTATCGGTTTAAAACCTCATATATGGAGTGACGCGATGCGTTACAGGAAGGTATAAACGTTCATACCGACAAATGATTATAGGATGGGTCGATCTGTTTTGGGCAAATGGTTGTTCGGTTCTCCGATAGAAACCGGGCCCATGATATAGGTCCTCATATAATAGCTCGTAATCCATACAATATCGTTTACGGTAATGTGAGAGCACTTAATCATTCACGTTATTACGTCACGCCCAAGCATTCGCATCGTAATTGCCTCCGTACCGCCAATATTCCTCATTACCATAATAACAGTGCCGAACGATCGCCGTTGACGTCTATAACATTAATAATAGTAACTCTCTTTGTCACGGAAGTGAAGTACTCTCTACGTCACGACCCATTACCTGTCATTTCCTTTCGAGTGTAACTTTGTGAGGGGGGGGAAAAAAAAACCAAAGAAAGAAAAAAAAATGACGAAGTTCTTACGAGTATACCGCTAAGAGTACGCCATCAAAGTCTTTCTCTCTCTCTCGACTACCGCCGAATAAAAAAAAGAAACGAAATGCCTTTCCTTTTTTTTCTTTACAAGTAAATTGAATAAAAGAACCAAAGGCATTTTTGATTCGGAACTTATAGTGTCATTGGTTTCGAACAAACGAAATTAATCGACAATCGATTAGAATAAAATTATTATCGCAGTGTTAGAGTGATATATATTGAACGGAGAAAGAAATAGAGAAAGAAAAAGAACAATAATAATAATAATAATAATAATAATAATAATAATAATAATAATAATAATAATAATAATAATAATAAAAACAAAGAAAAAGAAAAAAGAGTAAAAAAAAAAGAACAAGAATAGAAAGAAAAAAGAAGAGGAAAAGGAAGAGGAAGAAGAAGTAAAACCAATTGATGGCATTTGACCATACCCTCTCTCACATCCCTTTTGGTTATGGTTTGCCAAGACACGTAGTTTCTCTCGGCTTTTCATCCGCTTTCCCCGGGGATTATTGCAAGAGGGACGCTTTCGAGGGATGTTCTCGCTAGCTCGGCTTGCGTTGATACCCGGATACGGAAAGCTAGTTGACTAAAGAGAGAGAGAGAGAGAGAGAGAGAGAGAGAGAGAGAGAGAGAGAGAGAGAGAGAGAGAGAGAGAGAGAGAGAGAGAGGGAGAGAAAGGTGGGGAGAGAGAGAGAGAGAGAGAGAGAGAGAGAGTTGACGATGGGGACGATACACCAGGGGCTTAACATACACACTCCACCCCCGGTAGGCGGAGTGTACCGCCTACGAGCTACCCCCACCATTACACCACGCGGCACTGATACCAGCGATATCAGGCGAACACTTGTTGCTCGGCTGCTGGAGCCTCCCGTCCTTCACGTAACATCCCTCTTTCTCTATCTTTGTTTCTTTCTCTCTCTCTCTCTCTCTCTCTTTCCCTCTCTCTCTCTCTCTCTCTCTCTCTCTGTCTCTCTCTCTGTCTCTGTCTTTATCTCTGTGTCTCTCTGTCTATCTGTCTTTTTATCTCTTTCTACCCTTTCACACTTTTCTTTTCAACGAACTCCGTAGCTTATCAAATTTAACGAGATAACATCGATGATATAACAGTGAACGAATTTATGAAGCTTTTAACGCATTCTCCTCGATCCGATCTCGTCTAGTTAATTCCCTCTAGTGATTTTTATTGTTCGTTAATATATTACTGGAAAAGGGACGCTTGGGGGTTGATCAATTCCCCTTTTTTTTTCTCTCTCTCTCTCTCTTTCTTTTTCTTTGCTATTTCCTTTTTCCTTTCTTTTTTTTTTTTTTTTTTCTTTTTTTTTTTTTTATTGTAATTGTTCATTTATTTACGTTCAATCAAATATACATATGTATGTATGTATGTATGTATGTATGTATGTATGTATGTATGTACGAATGTGGGATTGAAATGAACGATTAGTACGATATATAAATCTCGAACGAGATAACGAATGAAAGATATTATTATTATTATTATTATTATTATTATTATTATTAATTTTTTTTCTGTTTCTCTTGTATTTCTTTTTTTTTTTTCTTTCTTTTTTCCTTTAATGTGTTTTTCTAATTTTTTATCTGTTCTTTTTTCTCGTTTTTACAGGCAGTGCGGTGGCTGCAGCCGACACCATTTCCGCGCCGTGGACTCCCGCGAGTTCCGGGCCGCCGCCCGACGCCAACGGCTCCGGCTCGGATACGAAGAACCTCGACGTTGGCGAAATTAGCGATGTGAGTATAATAACGTATTCATCGTGAATTTTTTTTCTTTTTTTTCTTTTTTTTTTTTTTTTTTGTATTTTTCTGCTATCGTTATTGAAATATTCCTATGCCATTGTTTAGATTCTAAAACTTTTTATTTCAATCCTAGAACATATAGAATACGTCATATGTCAACGTGAATTACGTAAGAACTTACGTACGTATAGAGTATCGCGATATATAATTGAGATATCTGAAGAAAAGAATGTTGTTGTTGTTAAAAACAAACAAACAAAAAAAAGAAAAAAGAAAGAAAAAAACGGTTGCCGAAAATGATCGATTTTCTTTTTTTTTTTTTTTTTTCTTTTCTTTCGTATGATTTTAACAATTTTTTGCAAATAAAAAATTTTATTAAGGACGAAAGTTTTTTTTTCCTTTTTTTTTTTTTTTTTTTTTTTTTAATAATGAAGTAATTATTTATTTATTATATATTATTTAAAATTACTATGTTAATAATAATTTTTGTTTTTCAAAGTCGAAGCCTAGGAACTTTTCTTATGATCTAAATAAATAAAAAAAAAAAAAGGCGGGAGAAAGAGGAGTAGATAATTGATTAAAAAAAAAAAAAAAAAAAAAAAAAAAAAAAAAAAAAAAAAAAAAAAAAAAAAATTATCTAAGAACTTTTATACCATCGTGTATTTTCCATTTATATGTATATATATATATAATAAAAATTTTCGATATATATTTAATCTTTATTTAATGATATATCTTGTTCGTAAAATAAACATCTATCGATTTCTTTTCGAAGATGAAGAAATGAGCGAAAGTCTCTTGGGTATTCGTGCCGGTTTTCTTTTTTCTTTTTTTCTTTTTTTTTTTTTTTTTATTTTATTTCATTTTATTCTTTTTTTATATCATTTTTTTTTTTTTTTAGTAGACAGATATGCTCGAAGATAATCGGTAAGTTCCTCTTCGTAAGGCACACAAGAGGAGGTCTTCGTTTCTTTGAAATTCCGAGTCTCGTTTTCTTCGTCCACTTAGGTAGCCTCTCGTGCGTACATATACTAACACACACACATACACACACACACACACACACACACACACACACACACATATATATATATATATATTAAGTAGAAGGGGCTATACGCGAACGGCCGGAAATAAAAGTGGATTCGCGAGAATTTCTCGAATCGCAGGAAGCAAAATCGTCGGCGTCCACCTACCAGCTCGCGTTCCATGCGTGCTTTTGCCTCGAGAAAATCTTCGAGGGACTCTTCTTTGTTTCGAAAGAACTCCTCTGATTGGACGAACGCGAGAATTCGTATTTTTCTTACGTATAACGGGTGTAGAATATTCAATTTGTTACCTCTTTTTTCCTTTTTATCGTTTTCTTCCTTTTTTCTTTTTTTTTTCTTTTCTTTTTTTTCTTTTTTTTCTTTTTTCTTTTTCTTTTTCTTTTTTTTTCCCCTTCTCTTTTGTCCCTTTATTTCTTCTTATTAATTAATTCTCTCGCTTCTTTTTCTTTCTCATAAGTAAAATTAAAAATTCCTATTTGAATAAGATATTTACTTCGGAAAAAAGAAAGGAAAGAAATCTTTTACCTTTCGACCTTTATATATATATATATATATATATATATATATATATATATATATATATATATATTTATATACATTCCCCAATCGAATTTTCATGTTTATAACATGATAAAGTTAAATTCATACTCTCATATTCGATCACACTTTCTTGTTTCAGGACGAAAAGGATCTGTCGGCGGCGGACGCGGAGGGAGTATGGTCGCCGGATATCGAGCAAAGCTTCCAGGAAGCTCTCACCATATATCCGCCATGCGGCCGACGCAAAATTATCCTTTCCGACGAAGGGAAGATGTACGGTAAGTCGATAAGATTAACGTACACTATGCGTGGTGCATATTTAAACATTACAGGATGTAGATAGATACGTAGAAGGAGCAAACAAAAGGGTTATGATTTTAATAGCGTAGAACATGATCTTTGTTCGATGGAACGTGTAAAGAGAAAATTATATTGAAAGGGAACAAGAAAAAGATAAAAAGAAAAAAAAAAGAAAAGAAAAAAGAAACGAAAATTAATAAGAACAAACGTATTATATGAATTTAATGGAAATAAAAGTAAAAATAAAGAGAACTTTCGTTTTCTCGTTTAAACCTTTTTAATATCGAAGCTCAAGGT
This sequence comes from Vespa crabro, assembly GCF_910589235.1. Classification (NCBI taxonomy): domain Eukaryota; kingdom Metazoa; phylum Arthropoda; class Insecta; order Hymenoptera; family Vespidae; genus Vespa; species Vespa crabro. The sequence continues at coordinate 19,529,732 of NC_060956.1, forward strand.
TACGTGTTAGGCGGTAGATGGTTAAACTTTACAGGATTGGAAGGAGGCAAAGAAATTAAAGAAAAAAGAAAAAAAAAAAAAACAATCGCGAAAGAAATTCATGTCATTGATAAACGCGCTTCGTCTATCTTTAATAATGATGAAAAGAAAATGATAAGCCGCCGATGGGAAAAAGAATGTCGTCGTCTTCGTCGTTCTGTTCGTCGTGGTCTATCGCGTGTATGGGGTTTGTCCTTCCTATCGAAGGATATCTCTTCGTTTCACGTAGGCGACGCGTCGGAGACGTTCCGACCTGGACATCGTTATTGCTCGATGCTGAGGTCAGTCTACGTGACCGAGCGGATATTGCTTGGTACGACCACCAGCAGCACCGTGGTGGGCAACCACCATAAACCACCACCACCATTAACCGCCATGAACTCCACCACCGAGGCAATAACGCTTGTGTCTCGCAACTCCTCCTCGTCCTTTCCCTCGCTCCCTCTCTCCCTCTCCCTCTCCCTCTCTCTCTCTCTCTCTCTCTCTCACTCTTTGTCTATATCTATCTCTATTTCTATCTCTATTTCTCTACTTTACTTTGTCCTCCTTTTTCTCTTCTCTCTATTCTTTCTTGGTAACTCCACGTAGTCTTTATTAAATTTAGAAAAATCACGACGTGCCTTTTCGATATCATCGTGAACAACCATCCCACGCACCTCTTGGCCCTCATCCCTTTATCTGGCATTCCATCCACTCACTCTTTCAATTTTTCTCATAATCGACGAAAAGAGGACATTCTCTTGTTGTTGTTGTTGTTTTTGTTGCTTATTATTATTATTTTTTTATTCCTTATTCTTTTTTGCTTATTACAACAAATCCCGTTCTTTTCGGTTCATATACTTATCGAATTTAATTCCTCCCGAGACACACCATATCGTATTGTCGTCGCCGTCATCGTCATCCTGAAGTATATCGTAGACTTTCTCGACATTTTTTTTTTTTTTTTTTTTTTTTTTTTTTTTTTTTTTGTTTTTTTTTTTTTTTTGTTTTTTTTTTTTAATTCTTTCTTTCTTCGGAAGCTATTGCTACAGTCACGGTTTTAACTTCGTCGTCTACCAGTGAATAAACGAGAACCGCTTGAATCCCATTCGTTAAGGCACAATATCGCTTAATTTCCGAAAGCACTACGCGCGAAAAGCCAGCGGGTGGCAATTCAATCGTGGCCCACGGCGTTCTGTGAAAACGAACCTTAATTCGGATCTCTCTCTCTTTCTCTCTCTCTGTCTCT
>NC_060956.1:19533498-19535998 GCF_910589235.1 Vespa crabro
TACGCTCTTTGCTCCGCCGTTATACGAGATGGTTTTCTTCTATCTTGAATCAATGTTCTGGAACGAAGTCTATAAATATTGTTTTTTGCGAATATTCTTTATTTCTCTCTCTCTCTCTCTCTCTCTCTCTCTCTCTCTCTCTCTCTGTCTCTCTTTCTCTGTCTCTCTTTCTCTTTCTCTCTTTCTCTATTTCTCTCACTTTTCTCTAATTTCCTGTTTCGTCGCATTCAATTGACTTTTTATATAATATATATATATATATAAAATAGATGTTTATTTCTTTCTATCTATAAATTTAATTAGAAATTCTTTGAATTCATTCGTTTATGATATAAAAATTAACCATATAAAATGAAACGAATATCTATGTGTTCATCTTAAAAGAGTGATTACGGTTAATTTATAAAGTACCTTATATAGATATACACACACACACACACATATATATATATATTTATATTATATATAATTACAATTAATTAAAAATTCTTTGAATTTGTTAATTTACAATATAAAATTTATCCATATGGAATAAAACGAATTTGTATGGACTGTACGCCAAAAAGAATGATTAATACAAGTACGTATATCTAAAACTATCTTATATGGACACACACACACGCACACATATATATATATATATGTATATATATTATTCATCGATAAAATTAATTATAAATTCTTTGAATTCGATATAAAATTTATTCATATAAAATAAAACGAATTTGTATCGATTCGTCTGAAAAGAATCATTTTCGATATATTTAAAACTATCTTATACAGTTATATAGGTATATACCTATGTATATGTATAAATAAATAAATAAATATATATATATATATATATATATATATATATATATGTACATACGTCTTTTCTGAGTTGTGCTTGCTACCATGTAGCGTGAGAGACGCCACGGGCGAGCAAGAAATGGATCAGGTAGCGCGCAATTTAGACACGAAAGAACGAGTTCGCTCTGCCTCGGGACGTATTTAGACAGATAAATCGCTGCTTCGCGAACTCGGCAATCTCTCTCTCTCCTCTCTCTCTCTCTCTCTCTCATTCTCTCACTCTCTATCTCCCTCTTTATCTCTCTCAGTGGACCATTGCTGAAGCACTCTTGCGTAAAGCGTGCGTTGGATGCTGGAAACGTGGCAACCGATCTACTATAACTATGTATACGTACTACAAGTATATCAATATAGGAGAGACCGTATGTTGTTAGACAATTAGATAGGTACGTTATTCATTTCTAAGATCGAAATGAAATTTAATAGAAATTCAAGAGAACATTCTATTATAATTCATTCAATCATTTCTAGTTTGATATTAGTTGAATTGAGTTTTTCTTCTTTTTTTTTTCTTTTTTTCTTTTTTCTTTTTTTTTTTTTTTTTTTTTTTTTTTCTTTCTTTTATTGAAAAGTGAATGTATTCGTAAATTGAAGCAAAAAAGAAAAGGGGGAAAAAAAAAAGAAAGAGAAAAGGAATTGAACGAAAAATAAATATATCTTATTAAAGAAAATATAGGGATTGGAGGGGGGGGAGGAGGGAGAAGGGAAAGAAAAAGAAAAAAGAAGAAAAGAAAAAAGGATCAAAGAAGATGAACTATTGAAAACGAATGTTGTAGTAAAAGGAAAAAACTTGATACGCTTTCAAAGTTTTGCTTAAAGAAATTTAACAATCTTATTGTTAACTTGTCGCGACGTTTTATCATGGAATATAATATTTAATTTACTAACAGATAAAGGATAAAAAAGAAAAAAAAATATATATATATATATAAAGAGTAATAGAAAATAAGAGAGAAAGAATAGAAATACGGTGCTCGTATGATACGCGTTGGCATTTATCCGTACACAGTCGATGTCTACGTGTCCTATTAGAAGGATTCCCTCTTCTATCATGAGGCACGTTCGCGTCTTTATGATTCTCCCCTCGCGTTTACTCTCCTTAGGCTACGTGCGCCACCGCAGCATCCTGGTTTATGGGTCATCCGGTCGTGGCGGACGATCGTGGGATCGCGTGTTTTGTACTCTTCTGGGATTCTTGGAAACTAGGGAAAGAGAGAGAAAGAGAGAGAAAGTCCATCTACTTGACTTCTTCTACACCCTCGTAAATCGTCTTGCTTATCATATAGTTAAAGCGTTTCTCGTATTTTCAAAAGATCATCTACTTTGTACGTATAAATTCCCGAAGGAGTTTTTGATATCGTTTAAACGTCGATCATATAATATAATAACGTACAATAACATTTTATGTATTTATTATTCGTATTTTTCGAACGAAGAAACATACGTGCGTGAGTTACGTTCGTAAGTACGTAGATTCGATCACAAAATATATATATGTATCAAAACTCAAAAGACTTTGGTAACATCTTCGTTTAGCTATTCAAAACTACTCGTGGAACTCTTAAGAGATATCTAAGACTATCTACTATCTCTCTTTCTCAATCTCTCTCTCTCTCTCTCTCTCTCTCTCTCTCTCTCTCTCTCTCTC
>NC_060956.1:19540998-19545998 GCF_910589235.1 Vespa crabro
AAAGGGGGAAAAAAAGGGAAAGAAAAACGTGGACTCGTCGTAAATCTTCGTTTATAAAATGTTTAAACGGAGTTAAAGGTTCGAGTTCGTTCGAAGGGAAATCATTTTTGTTTGTTTCTTTTTTTTTCTTGTTTCTTCTTCTTTTCTTTTCTTTCTTTTTTTTTTTTTTTTTCTTAACATCATCGAATCGATTATCTTTTATCCGATAATATGAAAGTAATCGAGCAGGATTATTAGAAAATTAAAATGGTGAGCTCGATGAGAATATAAAAAAAAAAAAAAAAAAAAAAAAAAAAAAAAAATTGAAATGTGCAAACTATCCAAGGACTGAACTCTCGTAGGCGGACGAGAGAATAATAACAACCTTACGCAAACTATGCGTTCACTCGAAAGATCGTTTCAAGGTTTACGGAAGGCGTATAATCCCGTTTATCGTCCTCGTAAATCCGCGGATATACACTCGCCGAAGTTCGACCCGCGGCCTTCTCGGCACCCGTTTACCGAAGGGAAACTCGACTGCCGCTTTAATCCCTTTTCGTTTTATGATCGCCTTTTACGAGCCTACTTTCTCCTCTCTCTCTCTCTCTCTCTCTCTCTCTCTCTCTCTCTCTTTCTCTCTCTTTCTCTCTCTTTCTCTCTCTCCCTCTTTCATACCCCTTTCTATATACGAACGATCTCTCATCGATAGATACTTTTCGAATGATACGAAGGATTTTACGATTGCTAACGCTTACAAATGTTGTGCCTGAAAGGTTCGAAAAGGTTAAGGAGATCGTTACCATTACGATAATATCAATCGAAGGAGATTCTAATAGAAATTTTGTTCAATGCTTCGGACGGATAACTTTTTACCTTTTTTCTTCTTCTTTATCTTCTTTCTTCTTCTTCTTCTTCTTTTTCTTTTCTTTTTTCTTTGTTTCTTTCTTTTTTCTTTTTGTTTATTTATTTCTATTTTTCTTTTCTTTTTTTATTTTTTCCTTTTGTTTTGTTTTGTCTTTTTTTTTTTTTTTTTTTTTTTTTGGAGAGGAGGGAAAAATATCTACCCACACTATTGTACAGCTTCACATGGATAATATTAAATTGATCAATAAATAACGTGGAAATTTTCAGAATTCTTTTATATAGGTATGTAAATAAACATGACCGTATTCAATAATATTTTTTTTTTTCTTTTTTTTCTTCTTTCTTCTTTTCTTTTTTTCTCTCTTTTAATCGAAGACTTTTCATTTGTTGAAAATTAATCATCAATCTAATCGGCGATATTATATTATTGCACATAGTAAAATGCAATTCAATACAACACCATTTCATAAGTATATTATGGTGTTTTTTTTTCTTTTTTTATTTATTTACATCTAAAATAAAAAAAAAAAAAAAAAAAAAAAAAGAATTGGGACATTATTTATCTATCAATATTCTATACTAGTAAACGCGATCGTTATATATAACAATAATATTTTATGATATACTACGTTATTTATTTATGTATAAAATACTGTGTTTTCCGACAATAGTTTTGTTGTTTATTGACCGACCAGAATATATAATAATACAATTGAGTTTTATTGGAAGAATGAATAAGTATCGTTTTGCGAAAGAAATATGACAAATCCGATCGTCACAATCTCTCTTTCCTTTATTTCATTGTTTCTTAACCATTTTAATAAACTTTAAGTGTATGTGCAACGACGTTTATACGAGTATCGTCGTCTTTATCGTCCTCGTCGACGTCTAGTCTGAAACGAGAGCAAGATCGACGAAATGGTAGATCGTAAAGGGAGCCGATTTGCGAGCCCAAACCATTTCCGAAAGACGAATGATTTTTCTGTTCGGGAAATGGCATCGATCGGTGTGTATATATACATATATACATACACACACATAGATGTATACACGTACATAGGTACGTATGTACATAGCTATATTTCGATGTACCCGATTCGCCTTTGCAATATTGAAAGACATTTACGATATTGTCATAGAAATTGCTAGAGTTTATTTTTCATCTTGAAAAATAATAAATTCTCTTCGAAAGTTTTTTCTTTATTCTTTTCTTTTGTTTTCTTTCTTTTTCTTTTTTCTTTTTTTTTTTTTTTTCTTTTTTTTCTCTCGAAAACACTTTGAGAAATTCCAAAACTATATTATTTTATTACTGATAAGTCGTAGAGGAGGGATCATCGTAAGGAACGATTGAAGAGCATATTTTCTTGAATTTTTCTTCATAAATATACGGAGGAGTTGATCTCAGATGCAGAGCCGACATATCTATGCATATGCAAAAAGAAAGAAAGAAAGAGAGAGAGAGAGAGAGACAGACAGACAGACATAATTTGGCCCAATTTTGAATATTTCAAAGAAGATAGAGAAACGTATTCTCCCTTACGATCAAACTCACTATTCTTGTTCGCCTTTACGAGTACATGGATCGTTTTAAAACGAATAGAAGACTTTCTCGTCTGTACCTTTCGCGTAAGAGAAGGTGTAGGAGGAGGAAGAGAGGGAAAAAGGAGAAGAAGTAGAACGATCGGAGTATGTCGGTGACGATGAGTACGAGTAAAAGAAGTAAACCGGTAAGCGAGAGAGAAGGAAAGAAGAAAGGAAGGAGAAAAGGATGGGTGGGTGGGGTTGGTTGGGAGGATAGGGAAGAGGACAGAGTTACGCGTTAGGAGAAGGTTCTAGCAAGGGACGTGAAAGACGAGAGAAACGTGAAAGTGCTAAAGTGTATGTGTAGATACCTATAACTGCGAGCGAGTTGGTCGTGTGTCGGGAGACAGAGAGGGAAGATGGAGGAGAAGGTAGGAGAAAAAGAGAGAGAAGAGAGAAGAGAACGGTAGAGATAGTTTGTCGGTGTAGTCGGTTGAAGTAAGAGAGAAATAGAGAGGGAGAGAAAGAGAGAGAGAGAGAGAGAGAGAGAGAGAGAGAGAATGAGGGTTGCGTGTCGAGGGCTTGCAATGCCCCTTTTCGTTCTCTCCCTTCTCCCTTCGTTCGTAGGAAGGGGGTCGGAGGGATGGTAGGAGTATGGGGTTTGGGGGAGGAATAGGAGGAGATGGTGGAGGTGGTAGGGTGGCTCAGAGGGTGGCGAAACTATGCGAAGAATGTGCAATTAGTGAACGGAGCACGAGGCGAACGGAGAGAGGAGGTGGGACGGCCGGGATCCCGGAAAGGGACCGTCTGCGGGAGGGTAGAGAAGGGCAAAGGGTGGGTAGAGCTTGGCGGAGGATATGATATGGTGTGCCCACGGTCGCACGATCGCGTTCGTGTTGGTACAAATGTCAGCGACGATACGACGCCGACTACGACTACGACGACGACGACGACGACGGCGACGGCGACGACGACGACGACGACGACGACGACGACGACGACGACGACTAGTACTACTACTACTATGATGTTACTGCTTCTGGTCTACGTTTTGTGTTAGTGGTAGTAGTAATAGTAATAGTAGTAATAGTAGTAGTAGTAGTAGTAGTAGTAGCGTCGGTGTTGATGGTGTTGGTGATGGTGGTACTGGTAGGTACATATCTACCTACCTAGTAGCAGAGAAGAAAATGGAAAGAAAGGAAGATGGATGGAATGGCGCCCTGGGACGATAAGAAGAAGAGGAAGAAGAAGAAGAAGAAGAAGAAGAAGAGAAGGAGGAGGAGGAGCAGGAAGAGAAGGAGAAGGAAGAGAAAGACTAGAAGGAGGAGCGAGGGTTCGCTGCCTGATGTTACTTTGGAGACAGAAAGAAAGAGACAGAGAGAGAGAGAGAGAGAGAGAGAGAAGGGTGAAGAAGGTTAGGGTTGTAGTAAAGGAGAGGGGATACTTTTCGGAGGAGGGCTAAGCGTGTCAAGATTCGAAGATGCTCCTTCCGGCGCAAGGACACTTATCGACTTCTATCCTCTTTTCACGGCTGAAAGTCACGTCGTTTTACGTCCGCCCTAATCGAAAGAAAAGAAAAGAATGGAGGGAACAAAAAATAAGAAAAAGGAAAAGAAAAAAAAAAAAAGAAAAAAAGAAAGAAAAGAAGAGAAAAGAAAAGACTCCTCTCGTTTTCTTTCAGATCCGTTCTAACAAATTCTCTTTATACTAGAGAGCTATAAGTCTTTTGTCAATGACGAGGGTATTACTGCGATAAAACGGATCTGATCTTTTTAACAAAATTTATTTGTATTATTTATAATTAAACGAACATACGCACATAATATATATATATATAGGGAGGATAAGAGAAACGAAGGTAAATCAAGTAGATGGTTAAATCGATCCGAAATAGATCTCAAGTGGTAGGATTTGATAGGTCTTTGAAGTGTCTTCCCGAGCGAATAGTAACAGGCAGGATAGCAAGAGAGAGAGAGAGAGAGAGAGAGAGAGACGGAGAAGAGGTAGGGAGGGAAAGCTTTAGGCCCGCTTTTCGAGTGGTCATCCCTTAACTCGAACCTAACCGCTCGACCGTATATTTGCTAATTGACTAAACGAGCTTAAACGCACTTCGAGACCTGGAGGACCGGGATGAGGCACTGTTTGTGAACCATCCATTAGTGGCGATGCTTCGCGGTGAGGTCCCGATGTATTCAGAAGGACCATTCGCGCACAATTCCGCGTTCTCGATACGTCAAAAGCGAGACCCTTCTGTTTATGTCAACGTAAGCAATGTAATCGTCAAGGTCATCTGATAGTGTCAATTATCAAATTATGATAAATAATATTTGTCATGATTTTGGACTATATCGTTTTAATTCATACGATATCGTCGAATTAAACAGTCGAATTTCATTGAGATATTATTTCAATGAAAATTCTTGGTAATTCTTGATTTAATTTATAGAATAACGAAATGTAGTTACTTACTTACTACGGTCAATGTCTTATTCTTGCATATATTATTTGTATTTTTCGTTACTGAAGGGAACAATAGAAAGAGGAAACAGAAAGAGAGTGAGAGAGAGAGAGAGAGAGAGAGAGAGAGAGAGAGAGAGAGAGAGAGAGAGAGAGACAGACAGACAGAGAGCAAGGGA
>NC_060956.1:19555998-19560998 GCF_910589235.1 Vespa crabro
ATAGTAGAAAAGACGACGGGACCTTTTTGTATCATTATTTCAAAAAATAATCATTGTTTTTAATTATTGTGTCTAATAAACCTTTAACGTTAAAAAATCATGCACAGCATTCATGAAATTAACCGAATTCGAATAATTCATTTAACACTTGCATCTTTTAAAATGTTTTTCTTTTGAGAGAATTTCGATCTCTCTCTCTTTCTCTCTCTCTCTCTCTCTCTCTCTTTCTCTCTCTATCTCTTTCTCTTTCTGTCTCTCTCTCTCTCTCTCTCTCTCTCTTTTTTTTCATTGTTTTATTTTTTGGTTTAATTTTTGTTCATTGTCCTTTCTTTCTCCTTTTGACTTTTACATAAAAACTTTTTGCTTTTTTTTGTGTGGCGATGCAGTGTATCTTTACCGCTTTGATTCTTTTTTTTTCTTTTTTTTTTTTTTTCACGATTCGCCGGCTTTTAACAGTCACAGAGGCATTTCGCGCGAGAGAACGATCGAACGATTCGTTCGTTCGTTCGTTCGTTCGTTCGATTTGTTTGGAAAGCTTTGTCGTTAATCGAGAATAATAAATGGTGCCTTTCTTTCTTGGAAATTTTCTTTCGCGATAACGTTAATTACTAGGGACGATGTCTAACTTTTGTGTTTCTCCGTCGAAACTTTTTCGTAAAGTTTTACCTAAAATATTAACGCCCTTATAAAATTGGAGAAAGAAACGGTAGAGATGAAAGATGGTATATTATATAAGCTTTACGTGGAGTTTTAATTTAGTTAATTAATTTAATCGTACGAATCACGTAAATATTATTTTTTTATGAACAATTAATTATATCAAATCGAATCAATGTAATAATCTTGGAATTTACGATATCGATAGTACTGGCCTGTCGTTTAATTCGATGAAAAATATTTTACATGATATTAATTAAAAATTACTTCATAGTGTTATTTATTTTTATATATCAACAAATATGTACAATTATCGATATAAAACAATATCTATATAATGTTATTTATGATACAAAGTATCATACATTTTTAAATAAACAAAACAACAAATATATACCAAATATAATTTCATTCATTCGAGTATAAAGTACAGACGATTTTCAATGTACAACAATATTATATAAAAAATTATTTACAAACACTTTCAAGCAAGCAAGCAAACAAACAAACAAACAAACAAAGGAACGAACGAACGAACAAAAATTACCACAATAGTATTATTTATAAATCGTTAAAAATTCCGATATTATTTATTGACAAAATCCAATGATTAGAATTATACTCGACAATGACTGATGATGATGACGTAGGGGGCCATAGATATCGTAGAGCCAACAAGTTCTCTCCGTTTTATTCGTTTCTTTTTTCTTTTTTTTTTTTTTTCTTTTTTTTTTCCTTTTGTTTTTTTTTTCTCTCAAGTTGTTTTTTTAATTTTTTTTTCTCAACGAAGCTTTGTACAACGAGGGAATAAAACACCCTCGTGCCAGAACGAAACTCCGCTCTCTGCTACTCACCCCTGGGGGGGTTCCTTGTTGTGTATTGTTGAATTTGTCCGTCGCTCTTATCTTGTACATATATATGTATTACCTGGGCATACACTCACACGCGAATCACATGCATACGAGCACAAGGGTACATACCTACCTACCTATCTACCTACCTACCTACCTACCTGTTGTATACGTTTGCATTATAACTATTACTCATTGGTATGAAAATTGTTGTGGAATTGACCGCTGGTTCACGCGAGACTCTCAATATATATGTATATATACATATATATATATATATATATATATGTTATCATTCATCGTTTAATAAGAATGTGTAGAATTTTTTAATTAAAAAAAAAAAAAGAAAAATATATATATGTATATATCGAGAGTCTTTGACGTGAACATCGTCGGTGATTGTGGCTTACAAACTGTCTTACACTTTCTCTCTCTCTCTCTCTCTCTCTCTCTCTCTCTCTCTCTCTCTCTCTCTCTCTCTCTCCCTCTCTTTGACTTTCTTTCTCTCTGTTTCATTTCTCTTCACATGTAATACTACTTAACTCTTGTCATCATATCTATCATCCATTTGTGTTCGTTCATCTTTAAGTTTCTTTTCGTTTCTTTTTTCTCTTTCTTTTTCTTTTTTCTTTATTTCCATTTTTTTCTTTTTTTTTTTTTATTCTTTTCTCTATTTCTTTTTTTTTTTCTTTTCCATATTCTTTTCGATCGTAACCCCAAGCAATCGCGATCGTTCTAGATCCTGAGAGCTCGCGATGACCCGCAGAAAAGATTAACCGAAGGATCTCTTCCGGGGAAGAAAGAAAGAAAAAAAGAAAGAAAGAAAGAAAGAAAGAAAATAATAATAATAATAATAATAAAATATCAGATCTCTGTCGTATTTAATAATGATCATCGCATGTTTATATATTATTTCTGCTCGGAAGATATCCCGATGTGTTTTTTTGTCAATGAAGAAATTAGAGAGCGAAAAGAAAAAAAAAAAAGAAGAAAAGAAAAGAAAAGAATATTATAAGCGGGGAGCGCTTTGGTAATTCTAATCCAAGAGAAAAGAAAAGAAAAGGGGGGGAAAAAAAAAGAAAGAGAAAAGAGAAAAGAAAAGAAAAGAAAAGAAAAAGAAAGGAGAAAGAACGCTTTCATAGATAATTTTAAGATAAAACTTGTAAGGATAATAATTCTATTGGCATTTCAGCAATTCTGGCAGCCAGGTCTGCAGCCAGGAACCTCCCAGGATGTCAAGCCGTTTCCACAACCTGCGTACACCGGTAAACCGGCGACGGCGGTCTCGAGCGGTGACATGGTACAGGCACAGCCTCCGCCACCTTGGGAAGGACGAGCAATTGCAACTCACAAGCTAAGGCTCGTCGAGTTCTCGGCATATATGGATCAGCAAAGAGATCAGGACATTGTAAGTGAATAAAAAATGATTGATTACATAGGAATAGGGTTTTGTTCGTTTCTTTGTTTTGGTTTTTTTTTTTTTTTTTTTTCTTTTTTTTTGTGATAATATATAATGAGAAATATTAAAGAGAGAAAAAAAGAAAAAAAGAAAAAAAAAAAGAGAAAAAAAAAAGAGAGAAAGAATAACGATTCCGTTAGAATAATTAATTACAGGCGAGTAATCATATTTTAATAGTCTTAATAATAGCTATAGTAACAGTAGTAGTAGTAATTAGTAATAGTAATTAGTAGTAGTAATATTGATGAATATTAATAGATCGTGAAACATTGATGAAATTTTGAAAAAATTTCAAATGTCCGTTAATCCTTTGACTACTGTGTTGGCGCTTTTAAAGGCGCTTAAAAAAATTCCTCTTACGATACTGTAAACAAACGTTTATAAGCGCTTAATCTACTTTAACACTTTACTGTATTATTGGATATATTGTTGTGAGAAAGGAAAAAAAAAAAAGAAAAGAAAAAAAAAAAAAAAAGAAGAAAAAAATAAGAACTTAACTTTGTTAATGTTAAATCTTTAATGTGTTCACTAACGTTTTCAAAGCGAATTACGAATAAATAAATAATATTGGCTTAACGTATTGGATAATGTCGATGTTTGAATTATTACAATATTATTTCTTAGAAATAGTAAGCCTAATAAAAAAATTTCACAGGTTCTCGCGGTTTAAGTCGCGAAATGAATTTTCAAACGTATGATACAGCTTGTATTACTATTTCAGAAAGTCTCCTGTAGTCAAAGGGTTAATATATTAGAAATGTTACTTCGTTTGGGCCATCTCCCAGGACAAGGAAGCGGTTCTCAGCGGCTTATCGAGATAAAAATAATCTTTATTATAGGGGCTTAGATTAACATAGCGAGATTGATTTTAGAAAATCGTTGATTGGACGACAAACAACCGGGCAAGAAGGCGCAAGCTGTTCCGATAGTCGATACAATACCCGGCATCAATCGGGGACACAACTTGGAAAGACTCGTAATAAATCAATCAATATGGAAGAGTACAGTGGTTCGAATAATCGAAAGAAATTTAATTGATTGCCTCTACGAAGCAATCGGGAATTAATATTGTCGGATTTTTTACACTTCCTTTTTTTTTCTCTCTCTCTCTTTTCTTACAGTACCACAAGCATCTGTTCGTCCACATAGGAGGATCAGCGACCTATGCCGATCCATTGCTCGAAGCTGTCGATGTAAGGCAAATATACGACAAATTCCCGGAGAAGAAGGGTGGTTTGAAGGAACTTTACGATAAGGGACCGCAGGCTGCCTTTTTCCTTGTTAAATTCTGGGCCGATCTCAATACCAATATTCAGGACGAAACTGGAGCCTTTTATGGCGTTACGAGCCAGTAAGTTCGTCGATGATTTTTTTTGCTTCTTTTCTCTTTTCTTTTTTTTTTTTCTTTTGTTTTCATCTTTTTTTTTTATTTTAGAAACGATACGATTAAAACATATTTTAATATTCTTTCCCTTCGTATAATTAATTTCAATAATTAATATCGAATCGTTTTTCTTTTTCTTCTCTCTCTCTCTCTCTCTCTCTCTCTCTCTCTCTCTCTTTCTCTCTCTTTCTCTTTCTTTCTATTTCTATAGGTACGAGAGCAACGAGAACATGACGATAACGTGTTCGACGAAAGTCTGCTCCTTTGGAAAACAGGTGGTGGAAAAGGTGGAGACGGAGTACGCCAGGTTCGAAAATGGCAGGTTCGTCTATCGTATCAGCCGTTCACCGATGTGCGAATATATGATTAACTTCATCCACAAGTTGAAGCACCTGCCAGAGAAGTACATGATGAACAGCGTTCTCGAAAACTTCACCATCCTTCAGGTAAGCTCTTCTTTTTTTCTTTCTCCTTTTTTTTTTCTTTTTCTTTTTTTTTTTTTTGTTTACGATAACTCGAATGAATAAATTTCTCGATGATTCTCATCGAATTGTTATTACTTCATTATTATTATTATTATTATTATTATTATTATTATTATTATTATTATTTCTTATTTCTCATTTTTATTCAGGTTGTAACGAACAGG
>NC_060956.1:19565998-19578498 GCF_910589235.1 Vespa crabro
AAACATCTTTTTCGTATATAAGTTTCTCTTTAGTACGCAAAATAAAAAGGGAAAAAAAAAAAAAGAAAACCAGAGAAAAATTAAATCGGAGCAGTATATGAAAATTGAAAAAGGGAAAAAAAAAAAAGAAGCACCGACACACACTAATATTATTAACATTAATGAATAATGATTTTAAAGTAAGCGAATTACATTTATAAGAAAAGATTATGAAAATATATATTTATCTATGTCTTCTGTGAAGATAGAAAATAGTACTCTCTCACTCTATATTGATGATATCGAAAATCGAGAAACGACAAAGATACAAACGCAGAAGTAGATTAAGTGGAATGAAGAAAACTCGCACTGTACACACAATACATGATACGTTCAATGGCACACACAATCTTGTTGAATATCTTTGTACATACTTACGTAAAGACCATCAAAAAAATTGTTCAGAGGTTCCAGCGATTACGTTTATGTATTGTAACGCGTACTCCTGCGAGAGTGGAAAAAAAAAGAAAAGAAAAAAAAAAAAAAGAATATGTGACTTGTTTGTAATAAATTATGAATACAGTTCCATCGCAAGCATATATAGATTGAAATTCAAATCTAAATTCCCGGGTCAATATTTTCACGGAGCAATTTTTTTTTTGTTTTATTTTTTTCTTTTTTTTTCTTTTTTTTTTTTTTTTTTTCTTTTAATATTGAACGATCTATGCATCTGAGGAAATATATTTTTTTTCTCTTCTCCTCCATTTTCTTTTTGCAACAACGACATGCGTCAGAAATATGATTTCTGAGAATAAAAATTGTTATTCATTTTCTTTTTTCTTTTTTTTTTTTTTTTTTTTTTTTCTTTTTCTTTGTATGTGTGTAGGCGCGCGTCATCGTCTCTAAGAAAATATTGACTATGTTCTTACAACAAAATCTACGATCTATCTGGAAAAATTGTAGATTTTTAATTCGACAATATTATCGTGAAATCACTTAATGCAATCGAAATTGGTGACATTTATAATTCATATCCTGGAACTGCCATATCAAAAAATTTGAGCTTGATTATGAAAATGATTAAGAATATCGGTTGAAAAAAACAAAATCTACCTGTATATTATATTATCATAAATGAAACGAAATGAGGATCAAAGTAGTTGGTTTAACGAGTAAAGGAAATAAATGAAATGATATATCATTAAATTAGAGGTTTAAAAATATAATAGAACTCAGTATATGTACAGTATTTGAAAAACATGTTTATAATTTGTATGGAAAAAATAAATAATTGATATAAAAAAAAGGCTGTTATATTGCTCGATTATAAATCGCTATGTTTTTTTTTTTTCTTCTCTCTTACGAACGTTCGCGTTTCTCACCATTTTCTTTTACTTCTTTTTTTTTTCCTTCCCTCTTTTAAATATAATAACAAATGTCCACTTTGTGTGTGTGTATGTGTGTGTGTGTGTATATATATATATATATAAACATATTAACTTTTCATTTATTTATATTTTTTAATTTTTTTTTCTTTCTTACATAAGCACCAAAATTTGTTTTGCACCTTGATAATGGACCCAATTTGTATCTAATCCTTTCATACTTCTTAATCTCTCTTTTACCCGTATACCCATATGTTTCTAATATTCTTTATATAGCGCAAGTAATCATTATTTCGTCAGTTTGCTCACTTACAATAGATAATATTCATAATATAAAAAAAAAAGAATATATATATATATATATATATATATATATATATATAAAAATCCAACGAGATACTTCCTTTCGAAAAGAAAAAGAAATGTCGCATTGAATTGCCATTGTAAATATTTGTATATAAAATTGTAAATGTAATTAATAGAAAGAAATATAAATTTATATATATATATATATATATATATATATATATATATATATACATATAAAATAAAGAGAGATAATAAAGATTATTACATCTATCAAAGATAAGGATATTATAAGTGGTTTTTTGAAAAAAAAAAAGAAAATGTGATATCAAATGTTATCCCTTTTTCTAAAAATCTTGATACACGTCGAAAATTAATCCCCAATAATTTCGTCCTGTTCCCCCCCCCCCTTTTTTTTGTCTTTTTTTCTTGTTTTTCAATTAATAAGATTATTCCAGGCATGTTTCATCCGATTGTTATCATTATCGATCCATCCAATTCGTATTAATTTATTATTGCTGATTGTTGATCCATTAATTTGCGTTTCATTCATTCGATCGAACGTTATTATTTTCATCATTATTTTGTGGCATCGGTGGTGGCGATGGTATATTAAGAATCATCTGTTGATTCTGTTGATGTATATGTTCGTGTTGTTGTTGTTGTTGTTGTTGTTGTTGATGCTGAATACGATGAACTTCAAGGGCCAATAATTTTTGTCGTTTCTCTTCCATCAATCTTTCACGATGCTTATGAATGTAATCGTAAACGTTTGGCAATCCCATAATAACGCATACAGACAAAGCTGATCGATATATGTTCATGTCGGTTGCTTCATACCTGGATTATAATATGTTTAAGTTAATAAAAATTAGAATATTTTTTCTTTTTTTATTTTTTTTTTCTTTTCTTTTCTCTTCTTCTTCCAATAATCGTCCTACGACAATTGTCTTACCACTCGTTGGTTTTTTCGTCGTAACACTCAACCTGATAAATTGTTGTTACACCGTTGTATCCACCGATGGAAAAGATCATGTCATCGATCACTTCAATCGCAAAATTACTACGAGGATTATACATGTCTGGTATAGAACTCCAAGTGTTAGTAGTAGGATTATATTTTTCGCCAGTACACATTCTTGATATACCATTGAAACCCCCTATACATTATGAAATTTATAAATATCTTTATTATTTCTTACGACGAACGATTTATTAATTTACGATTGATCGTTAAACGATATAAATATAATTACCAATAACATATACATAGCCATGATAAGCTATACATGATACACCGCTTCTACGAGATCTCATTGCGGCTATCATCGTCCATTGATTTGTTTCTGGATCATAAACTTCAGCTGAATTGATACACTCGTTTCCATTGAAACCACCGGTAATATAGATTTTGTCTGTATAATGAAATAATTTATTAATAATGATTCAAACAATCCTTTCATTTTCTTTTTCGTTGTCCATTAAAGCTATTGTGTATAATTTCTTTTTTTGTTTTTGTTTTTTTTTTTTTTCTTTCATTTTTACTTACGTTCTTCGTAGGGGGGAAAAGATTTATTGTTTGTTGTGGAACAAGAAAGGAAGAGAGAGAGAAAAAGAAAGAAAAAAAAAAAAAAAAAAGAGAGAGATAAAAAAATTCTAAAGTGTCTACCATTCAAAGTGGTTGCACTTGCGTCGGATCTCTGGACGTTCATTGGCGCAATCAAGGACCATTGATTCGTTCGATAATTATATCGTTCGGCGGTATTCTGTCTATGGTATCCATCGTATCCACCCATAGCATAAACCAAATCGTTCAATACAGCCACACTGACATAACATCTGCGGATCGACGAAATGAAATGAATCTGATAGAAGTTATTATCGCTGAATAAGTTATATTTAAATCGGGGGGCTAGTCGCTCTATAGACTCGAATAGCGAATCCTCGTTATATCAAAGAGGAAGAAAAAAATTTTTTTTTTTTTACAATGACGACGATCAATGAGAAATGATTAGAGATCGTTTACGAGTTAGCGACTAGCTCCCCCTGAAATATAGTCGACCTTCTGGCATTCATGGGTGCAACCTCTCGCCAGACTTTAGTAACTGCATTGAAACAACGACAGCTGTTAAAATAATCCAAACCGTTGAAACCACCGATCACGTATATATTGAAACCGACTACTGCAGTTCCGTGATAAGCTCGTGGACCACTTGGATCCACTTCTTCGACCTTTGAACGAATTAACGACGAAACGATGATGACAATGATGACGATAATGATAATGATAATGAATGAATGTAATCGAAATAATTTTTTTTTTTTTAAATAATAACGATTTTTAAACGAAACTAACGTAATTACCTTGACCCAACGATCGGCTCTTGTGTCATACGTTTCAATAAAATTTGTAGCATTACCGCCGCTCCATCCGCCTATAGCGAAAAGAATTTCATGGGGTACTCTAGGACGTGCTATTTCTGGCGTAGGAATTTCTCCGTCCTTTTGCGTGATCATTTCCAAGTCGTATAAAAATTTGAGCGTCTCTATGATGATCGGTCGACAGGCATCGTTTCCAACGACGTAAGAATGATCCTTAACATTTTCCAAAAAAAATTGCGTGTTCAAAAGTCCCAAACGTATATTTTGCATTAACTCTACTATATGACCCTTTCTAGCATCTGGATCGTGATTGATCCATTTAAGTACAAGCTCCCATACAGTCTCTTCGCTCTTTACGTTTAACTCGTCGGCCCCTATCAATCTCGAAAGTTCTTCTATCGGTAAATCAAGTACCTCATTGCTTTTCTGAGCTACCTAAGCCGAAGATATACGTTTAGGTATGATCTTTCAAATATTTTTACGATCGATCGTACCTGAACGAAATGTCTCATGACATAACGATAAGCGTCATTTTCTAAACCCTTGCAAAAATGTTCACGGGCAAATCTCATTATACCGATACAATTTTCCGGTGCTAAATTTTGTCGAAGAAATTCACAACAAATGTCAAGAACACCGAGAATACTTAAATAATCGGCCGTAACTAATAATTCGCAAACGTTATCTCGATTAACGTCGAGCGAACGAAGATAAGCATATTCCAATAACAAATTCATCATTTCACTGGTGACACCTGGCAAAAGTATATCGGTCTTTTCTCGAGAGTGCAATGTCGTAGTGAATAGTGCTCTGCAATAGAATTTTGTACAAATTCGACAATCGTAATTCGACGAATTTATCCTCACGAATTCAAATGACAACTACCATTGTCCATTTCTGACCTGAAGTACGTACTGCACGCGGACAGGATCGCACGGTGTATTGGAAATACTCCGCCATCTTCTAATCTCAATACGGCGTCGCATAATAGATTATTCTGACGAAAATCATAAAGCGATTGCATCGCTTGAGTACTCATACATCGGCCACCACTTTCAGCGATCAATCGTTGGGTACTCGTGTTACATTCTTCATTGTTGGCATTGCTATCGCTCATATCCACGTCCATATCAGATAGATATTCTTTAAAAATGTCAATGTCACGAGAGTCCTCGATGATCGATCAACAAAGATTATTGATTCAGGTCGAAGGTTTGTCTTCGATCGTAAAAATTCTACATAAGTGAAAAAATAATGATCCGTGTAATAATAATATTCGTAATAATTAAAAATCATGACAATTTAAATGTAAAACTTTTCATTGAAATTTAATATGAATATGATTTTTCCAATGTACTCACTTTATCAAAATTGATTGAAAATAATAGGTTTTTTTTTCTTTTTTTTTTCCTTTAATAGAGGTTAGGACTTTGAATTTCAATTTTGTTCGGCTCCCGTCGACTTGTAACTTATCGATTTTGATAAGTAAACGTGATTAGTGTCACAAACGTTGAACTATGGATATGTGATTAGTTCGGACAAGGTATGAATTTTTCGTCACCGATGCGATTCATACGGTCTACAATTTTGTTAGAAGTTTTTTTTCTTTTTTTTTTTTTTCTCTTTCTTTCTTTTTTCTTTTTTTTTCTCTTCTTTTTTTCTTTTGACACACGTGCACGGACGGACGAGAAGACCGGTCACAATGATTAAAGAGAAACTTGAAAGGGTTCGAATTTGAAGTGGGGCGGTATATTGGGTTGTATAGGTATGTGGTCGGTTTGGCAAATGGATACAAACTATTTAGTGTGTTTTCAAAAGCGAATAAATGTCGGCTCTGGCTATGACATAGGTCTTACATGTCCGCCGCTTAGTCAAGGACTGTCACTTGACAAATGAGAACCATGTTTACAGAAAGTTTCACGTTATTCTAGAAGGCCTCGTCGCGTTATAAGAAAATAATGTTAGGAATATGTGACACATATAGATACGTACATACATGCGATAATTTTGATTGAACAATTTAAATTAACGACGATCACGCCGTTTATACAATTATTATAAACATCGGTTATATACAATATAGATTTATCCGTATCAGAACTAAATAACGTTAAACAACTAAAATTATATTTTACAATAACGATATATATATATATCGAAGTTCTCGTTAAACAACGTGAACATCCTTTTGTACTTTATATTATGAAATATAATAATAATAACAATAATAATTTCTAAATCGTAATATCGTCACAATGATCGCACGTCTTCATCATATACGATAATTAAGTGGGTTCAATCGTGACAATATTATTGTGTTCATCGTTCGACGTTGATGCATTTATCGGACATTGCAATTTCCAATTATTGTCTATGGTAAGATAGTTACCGTCGATAAATTCCATTCTAATATTTTCGGAATCATCCTTATGGCTCATTTGAATTTTCGGAATTTCATGGGTATCACGTGACCGTTGATCGAACGTATCGAATTTCGAGGAAAATATTCTCGAACCATCGTGATGATAAGCGAGAAATACGTCACGGAGCATCCAACCAGCGGCCATAATCGTTACAGTTGGATATGAGGTTTCACCTAAGAAATTAGGATTCTCCAAAAAGGTAATCCAACTACCAACGAAGGATTCGTATGTCGATCGGACTTTTTCGGTGTTCGACGTTTCAATATTTTTCTCTCCAAAAATTCTAAAAGTCCAAGTTACCACGGCGAAGGTCATCGCGTTAGTAGGAAATGCACGTATTATCGTTGAGTTCAAGCCTCTATAGAGACACATATAACCTTCAGAACGTATGGATTGTCGATAACAATCAAGGGCACCGTTATAACGTTTACTACTTTCCGCTTGTATTCGTGATTTGATTACGTCCAAAGGATATGATATTAACCATGAGGCTGTCCCAGCTAATCCACCGGCTAATAACATTCGTGGTGTTGATATTGGTTCCTTCGATTGCGTAAGTATTTCATACGTTAAAAAATAAACACCGAAGCTAGGTGCCTCACGTAAAAATGTTATACCCAATCCATTGAATACACCACGAAATCCTTCCCTTTTATAAATATCTTTTAAACATTCCACCGGTCCTGAATATTTTCTATTCGTCGATGATTGTAATTGCATACGGGTCTTTGCTAACTCTATTGGACTGCTAATAGGTGATTGCGCAATACCAGCCGTTGCACCAGCCCAAAAATGATATGAAAGACGATCCTTATCAGACATGTGTTTTTGTGCCTGTCCGTAAACACCGAATACTATTGCATTGACGACTGCTACTCCTGCCATTGGTGATGTCATGCCTCGATAAAGACCAAATACCTTAAGTATATTAAAATATAAGTTTAAAATCTATTATATATTTAAATTACGTATTATTCTTAATAATATTTCATTAATAACGAATAATTATTTACCGATTCCTTCGTGATCAATGTTCTAAGGCAATGAAATGTGCCTTTGTATTTTGGATTTCGATAATCTTGCGTTTGCATATGGACCTTGACCGTATCCAAAGGATATCCCACCATAATACCGGCGCACCCTGAAGCATATAATAAATATATCGTATAACGTATATCGATAAAGAGAATTAATAAAATTTCATTAGATTATTAACGATGGACTCTGGAGTGATATTCTCTAAATTAAGTATTAATTTTTTCCTAGATAAAAGATGATTTATGTAATTATCTGATATTTCTTTTTAATTTATCGCGTTTTATATTAGTAATCAAATAATAAATATTCATATTACAGTAATATATATATTTATTATATACTATATATTACTATATATTATATATATATATATTTGCTATATACTATATATTACTATATATTATATATATATATATATATATATAGTAAATATTCGTATCGTTATTAGTTGACCTACGATAACGAAGTCATACGATAAATTATGCGATAAGTCGAGTAAGTAAGTATCGTTAATATTTTTATCTTCGAAAAGTTTTTTCAAGACTTTTCTTCTCTTTTGACCTTATGTACTTGTACATTTCTTTCTATTTCGAATTTAATATATGTATACAATAATTAACAACGCAATACTTAACTCTCTCTCTCTTTCTCTCTCTTCTTTCTTATAAAAATATTGAAAATAAAAAATTACCTCCCAAACATCCAGCGGCAAAATCGAGTGCCATAATAATTGTTCCCTGTTATTTCTAACACGATTTTTCCACTTCCAAAAGGAATGTCCGTTTTTGAATAGACCGTCTCTAAAGTGTAATGATTTCAGATTTTTTCCTTTTATTGATGCATTGAAGATTTTGTAAGCTACGTATCGATTACTTTCCACAGGGAATAAATCGGAATCCATGAAAGATCGATCACTGCTCCTTTGTACTCGAGTCTGAAATAAAAATTCGAACAAAAGGCTGATTGACGATGATCTTTGTAAACAATTATAATAATGAAATATTCGTCTTGATTAAAGTATTATATTTGTTGCTTTTGTTTTTTCCTTCCTTTCGTTCCCTTCGAACGAACTTTGAACTATGTAAAATTTTCTTCTTTTTTTTTTTTTCTTTTTAATATCTTTTAAAATTACACCAAAATATTGCCGTTGACATCGTCGGGATTGCGTTTAAAATGATTTTAGAAAGGAAACGAACGAAAAGAAAAAAAACAAAAAAGAAAAAAAAAATAAAAGAGAAAAGGGTGAAAAGATTAAGAAAAAAAAAAAAAAGAACGAACGGCATAAGTTATTAACGCGAATTATAATATACTTGTAATTAATTTCTAATATATTAATTTACTAGAATTAATTATTAATCGACAATAATTAATGATTATCACTATTAAATATTATTATTATTATTTATTTTGTTATTAATAATATAATTTGACTTACTGCTTGGTATGTCATAGCTACATTTCCACGAAACAGCAACGACTCGTTTAATTTCACTTTCGTTTCTTCCACGTCTCGAGGAAACTTTTATATTTCGAAATCTCATCGAACGTAGGATTAATCTTAAATTTTATACGGGATAAAGGAAAACCTTTCTCGATCGAATTGATTTTATCCGAATGTGTACGATTAATTCACTTAAGAATCCACGATTCGACTAAAAGCTCGATCACATTGAAGGCTTCTTTGGAGTCTTGGTGGCAAAGATCATCGGTATATCATCGATATAAAATATTGACCAATACTAATAGTTATCCAACAGTAAAATTTCACTAACATTGGCTGTACTTAATGTTACTGTGGTTATTCTGGAAGGAGTGTAGAATGGATGGTGGAGGGGGAAGACCTGGGTCAATTGTTCCAAGATAAGAGGTCGTCTTTGGCGCAAACGAATGATTTGGCTACCTCATTGATCCGAGCGATCTACAGAAAAATATTTATATTTTCTTCGTTAAATAAAAATCTTCGTGTTATTATCAAAACACACAAAAAAGAAAGAAAGAAAGGAAAAAGGAAAAAAAAAAAGAAAAAAGAAAATTTGATAATGATATGTGTACGTTGATAATGAGAATGTTCGAGAACGATGCAACGATTTTATAAAAAGGATAATTCGCAAATTTATTTATATCGCGTAATATAGCTACTATAATTAATTGACATATATATAAAATTTTCATTCGAACATTAACTTTATCTATTCTTCAATTTTCGTATTCTCGACTCATTATATATTGCTTTATATTGTAAAAGGTATGGTACGTTTGTGAAAAGAAAGAAAGAAGGATAGAGATGTAATATTAAAATTTTTATTAGAAAAATCGTATAAAAGATCATTGAATGAGAACATTTCTATTACTTTGTTACTATTAGAAAAGCATTAGAAAAAAAAACAAAAAAAAAAAAAAAACAAAAACTTTGCTGACGATCATCACTAGCTTCTCCTCCTCATGATCTTTTAATAATTATACGAACTCCTGAGTTATGCCATCACTTATACATATGTGACTGATTGTGAGTAATGAATTCGGTCGATAAGTTTGATTCCTTTCTTATTCTAATAAATTAACAAAAGTATCTGTGTATATATTTTTTATAATTAAGAACGACGATTAAAAATTGTTGCGATAAATGAAACATCGTGTATTAATAATAAATAATCTAAACTAAGTATCAAAAAATAATATTTTAAAACAATAGTTTATATTTTTTTTTAGAACATTACATAACTCATGACACGAGTTAATATATATATATATAAAATAATATAATTTAAAATTTAAATGCAGTTAAATTTTGATCTACGTTTCCGTAGATTACATTTAAAATAAAAAAAAAAAAAGAAAAAAAAAAGAAAAGAAGAAAAACAAAACAAAACAAACAAACAAGCATTTGAACGACTTTAATATTTATCGATCCAATCTTCTCTCGCATTCCGACGAGTAAATATTGAAAATCATTCTTTTCGTATGACATAATTTCAATAATTTATAATTTTCATAATTTCCTAATTATTTAAACAATTCAATGCATTCTTAAATATTTGTTTTTTTTCCTCACATATAGCAACTTTCACGTAATGAGATTTAGATGGATAATATTTGAATCGATATATTGAGATTTAATTGTAAATTACGAAATACAAGTACTATCAGGCAAATGGCTACATATTTCAATGTATTGTATTTTCAAAATTCATTCAATCTAA
Organism: Vespa crabro; assembly: GCF_910589235.1. Classification (NCBI taxonomy): domain Eukaryota; kingdom Metazoa; phylum Arthropoda; class Insecta; order Hymenoptera; family Vespidae; genus Vespa; species Vespa crabro. The sequence goes on from NC_060956.1 coordinate 19,576,712, forward strand.
TTCCAATTAAATACTAAAGTATTAATCCTTAATATTGCCAATAATACTTCTACAGTCAAATAGATAAGTTAATAATTACAATTCAAAGATAATTATAATTTCTTTGAATTTTCAAATTTATATACTATAATTGTCATATGCGTTAATTATATTTATTATTCTTTTATGTTTTTATCGTAGAAAAAAAAAAAATGTGTACCGATATTGTATCTAACACGAATCATTGCGTGACGCACTCTCGAAGAAAAATATACATATGTTACATATAAGAGATTGAAAAGCATAAGTTTAATGTTTACCAAACTAATGTTATTTACGCGTGAGAGGAGAATAATCAATAAAAGCTTATATACCGACAGTATAAGTAGGAGACCTATCATTCCCCGCTTGTATTCATAGTTCATATTTTGTCCACATCTGTTGCTGTAGTCACAAACGCTTCGAACATAAAATTGTAAACAGCCTTAACATTTTCAACATGTAAAATATAACTGTAATTTTACGTCATAAGAGAATAAAATATTTAGCATTGTCAAAACTTAACTATGCCTAAGCTTTCAAACATTTTATAAATGTAATGAGCAAAAAAGAATCATGTATATTTGTTAATAATTAATAAAAACTGTATAATAATTAAAGAAAAAAAAATTCTTTCCTCTTTATTACATTTATTATGGCGAGTTAATGAACTTAACGATAACACCATGACCCTTTCACGCTCATTTAAAATAACTTTATACTTTCTCTTTATCGGTTAGATAGCAGCATTATTCTTATATAAAATATCTCTAATCGAATAAATTATTTTTAAATGCAGGCAAGTTAACCTGGTGTAACAGAGACTTTGCTACACGATTAAAATGTTTCTTCAGTTGATCTTTAACGGTCAAACGATACGAGTCGTTGAACGTGTCTCTTGTAATAACATTATGATCGAATAATACAAGTTTATATTTAAAAGCAGAAGGGAAAAAATTCTTTCGAGTTCTTCTTCTTTTCTATTTTCTTTTTTTCAAATTTTTAAAATTATTCTGAAATTATAGTGAAAGCAAAAAAAGAAAAAAAAGGAAAGAAAAAAAAGAATGTATACCACTAAGAAGAATATTAACAATGTTGACGAATCTGACATCATTTTGAGTTCGTCTCCTCTTGACAAGGTTCGAAAAAATTTTTGTCTCTCTCTCTCTCTCTCTCTCTCCGTTTTTTTTCTCTGTTTATTTTAATTTGATACATATATTTAATCGTCAAGAATTTATAAGAAAGAAAACAACTTATGACGTATCGATTGCACGTATTTAACAATAGTTCCTTTTTTTATTTTCTTTCTTTTCTTTTTCTTGTTTCACCTTCTTTTTTTGTATAATTCTTCTTTCGTTTTTATCTCTTACATTGAACGATTTCAAATGATATTAATCATTCGTAGTACGTTCCCATTATACGATCTCGTATAAATCACTGTACGATCGGAGGAGTGTCTTTCGCTCGACTTATTTCCTTCTAAAAACAATTAGTAAAAAAAAAAAAAAAAAAAGATAAAGAAAAGAAGTAAAATAAAACTTGGTAGTTTCTTCCATAAAGACATTCCACAGTCGAGAATAAAGAAATCGACCTTGATGCTGACTTCGATGGCCATAATCGTTGAGAATGACGCAAAATTTCACTACGTTACAGTATCTCAGTAAACATACTAGTTTATTTTCTCTTTCTTTTTTTGTTTCATTTCCGTTTTTCTTTTCTCTTTTTCTTTCTTTCACCATTACAAATCCATAATATCTTAATAATAATAA
>NC_060956.1:19583498-19585998 GCF_910589235.1 Vespa crabro
TATTGGCATTGGTTGAGAGGTAACTGAACTACTGACCGATGTTGTTTTCGTTCTCGAATCATGCCTAGTTATTTGCGAATGTGGTGAACTTCGTAAAGATGTCGATATGGAGGATGTATCTGATCCACCTCTAATCGTCTTTGTATTTTTCGACAATTTTGTTGGCCATTGTGTCATAGGTATTTGACATGTAGTGGTTACCTGATGATAGTAATAATAAATTGGTAAAAAAAAAAAAAATAAAATAAAATAAAAAAGAAAAAATGATTGAAATAACGATGTATAAAGAGATAAAGAGAGACGTTTATTATCAACCTGTTGTTGTTTTAATGGCATGAGAACTACTTCTTGGGTATGCGTTTTATTGAAGTTTGTTGTTCCAATATCTTTACGCATTTCCTTCATCACGTCAACATAACTTACAACGTGATGAGTACAAACAATGAATTCTGGCTTCGAATTCCATTGGTTATACGTTATGAAGAATCTAGTTTGTAACCATATCCATTGTTGGCCTTTAGTTAGGAATCTATAGTGACAAGAGGTACCCTCGCCCTTCTGCATCACTGAAAATATCTTTCATGGCGAGGTTGACTATAAAATAGGAGATTTCATTTTATAACTTACAAGATTCGTGGCAAGTAACGACTTTATCCAAATCATCAACGTGATAATAATCGTAGCCGGATGTACCTAAAACTTCGAAAGGTAGATATCCGATAATCGGTGGAGCCCTGTGATCTAGAAACAAAAACTTCCATTCAAGACTGTGCCGAGAAGTGAATTCTGATTTGGTACTATCCATGACCGACATTTCTCGTATCAACTGCGGTGTCTGTAATCGGCCTGTTCCAACAAAAACCATTCTGCAAATAATATAATATATGCGATATATACATATATACATATATATATATATATATATATATATATATATATATCGCAAAAATTAAATAAAAAATGTATAATTAATTACTTAGTATCTGATCCACACATGTTGTTAAACCTTGTATTAGGAAGTAAATTATCCACGTTGGTATCCACGTCGGAACCTTCATTAAATATTTTATAATAATTATTTTTGAAATTCTTCCCTATGTTATGTAAATGAGTATAAAAATTAAATAAAATAAAAAAAAAAAAAAAAAGAAAAAAAAGGAGGAAAAGAAGTAATTGTACTCACGAAAATATCCAATAAATTGAACGAGCTCGTATATTGGATCCTCTTGAAAATCAAATCCACCTCTTTTGATATGACATGTAAACGATACTTGATCCTCTATATACATAAAAATGATCGGCCATTTCTAATTAATCGTCAATTAGATTTTATTATTGTTTCAAAAGATACCTTTTTTAACGGTACGTCGATCTCTGATACTATCAGGATTAAGGAGAACATTATAAAGATGAGATTGATCCTCTTGATAAGCTATATCGTATATAGTCGTATTTTCTAATTCACTTGGTAAATAACCGAGAAGAGAAGTGACGCTTTCGGAAACGTAATAAATACGTCCGTTAGATGAAAATATCATTATGAATCCGTCTAATGCCTATCATGTAAATTATAATAATAAATTAATTTTATATAAAACAAATTATATATATATATATATATATATATATATATATATATAAAATAACAAGAAGAATCGATCATTTATTATTTACTTCTAATATAAGATGAGTAAATTCTTCATTGGATAAAAATGATGGCTTCCAATCCTCTTGAATTTCATGTACTCTAGATCTTACAGCTACCTCTGTAATAGATATAATATATATACGTATATATATATACATATAATTATATTTTGAAAAAATAAAAATTTATCCTTATAAATGAATCATTTTCATTTATTAAAAAAGAAAAAAAGTAAAAAGAAAAACAAGACAAGAATTGTATTTCGTTAAACGCACCATTGTGATTCTTCAAAAATAGGATAGTGGACTTCAATACCGTAGACTTATCCATTTTTCTTGTATTCGAGCTCACCATGCTTCCGAGCTCGCTCACCAACATGTTGAATTGATCTCGGCGTTTTTTCTCGCTGAGATTACGTGACTTTCTAAAAAAAAAAAAAGAAAAAGAAAAAAAAAAAAAAAGAAGAGAATAAGAAGAAGAAAAGAAAAAAAGGGAAAAAAAGAAAATAAGAAAGGAAAAAAAATGAAAGAATAAAATGAAACGAAATTTATTTTGCATTTTATGATTATATTTCATACGTAAAAGCTTACCGTTTTGTATCATCCTTGTCATCGATATCATCGTCCATGGTATCACTGATCAATGCAAAAACATATTAATTTAATCATTATAATAATTTCTATTGATCATTAATTCTTCTAATCACCTAATGAACATTTTCGATGCATTCGAAATTGTATCGAACTTAATGTTAACAAGTTTTGTTTTTACTCTTACACGTTGGAAGGGTTATCGACCGTGTATCGACGTATACAAGAAAGAGACATCATCGTTGTGGTATACTATTACGTC
>NC_060956.1:19588498-19590998 GCF_910589235.1 Vespa crabro
CTCTCTCTCTTTCCCTCTCTCTCTCTCTCTTTCTCTTTCTCTCTCTGTCTTTTTTTTCTCTTGATTCCTACCTTCGATAGACAGACCACTACTCAACTATCAGTTTCACTAAATGCACTCTCTCCTCCTCACCTTATGGATCGTGTTACGCCACTGCGAGAAACGATCGCAGCGCTCAGGCTCAACACCCCGAGGCGTCGTACGGCGTCACTCGTGATGACGTCGCGACGCTTTCATCCGACTTTCGAAATAAGGTCGAATAAGGTCGAGTTTCCTTTTTTCCTTCATTTTTTTTTTTTATCTTTGTATTTTCTAATTCGTACGATCAATCGTTTTATCTTTCGTTCGAATGGCAACAATTTTTTATGATTTGCAAATTCTCGATTTTTCTTTCTTTTTTTTTGTTTTTTTTTTGTTTTTTTCTTTCTCAGAAAAAATACAGATCAAATCTTAAATTCGAATTACTTATATCGTCTTACCTCTTTTCCTTTCTGTTTTTTTTTTGTTTGTTTTTTCTTTTTTCACAATAACAAAGATCGAGCCCTAATAGAAACGAAAGTAAGTAAAAGAAGAAATGACAGAAAGAAATGCAATCGGCCAATCGTTGTTGAGAACGCATCAGCAAAAACGTATTGCACTATTTCGTGGGATCTGCAAGTGCGCAGACGCTGCACATAAAACCGCTTCGTCGATGGCTCATATTTCTAGCGCACGAGCGCACTTGGAAACTGACCAACCAATGACGTTAGACTTTTCCAAGTCCCTCGATGCAGTTCGATGCGACGACTGCTGTTGCTAAAGCGCATGATCGATCAAACAATAAGATTACCTTTCTCGTACGTTATTACGTCGTTTAAGGCCAATTTTTAAAATTGATCTACTCGTCTCGATCTGAGAGGATTAGATCGTTTATTGCAAAGTTTATATGTATGTAAGTGCACGTATGTATGTATGTATGTATGTCTATCTATCCATCTGTCCGTTCGTCTGTCTATTTGTCCCATGTACATGTGTATGTGTGTGTCTATGAGTCACACATAACGATCAGCCAATCGAATGCATTCGACAATGCAGTTGGATGCATTCACGGCGTAACGCGAACTATAATCAATGATGCACATTGCACATGAGATAAGTTATCTTATTTCTCGACTCAATTCAACGTATTTTTTCCACTTCTTTTTTCTTTTTCTTTTTCCTCTGCATTTTTTGTCTTTTTTTTTTTTCTTTTCTTTTGTCTCTTCTTTATTGATACGATACATATTTTATCTTCGATCGCGTGTATATTAGATAAATCGGAGTATATATTTTTTAATTGATATGGGATATGGAAATGGGAGAAAAAGAATATAGACTATGTTTCAGTAAATTTTACATAATGTTTATTATTTATAGTGTACTCAGAAATGTCGGGCCTCAACCAGTGGGCCTTCTTTTTTTGACATATTTGATCAGTAAACATCACAATGTTAATTTTCCCCTAGTCCATACACAGTATCTCCTCTCTTTCTCTCTCTCTCTCTCTCTCTCTCTCTCTCTCTCTCTCTCTCTCTCTCTTTCTCTATCTCTATTTCGTTCTTACTCTTCCTCTATTCCTACTCTTTCTATTAAAAGTGACGAACAAGCTACTCGTAAATCGTCCTAATGAATACGACGAAACGATTAACAGGAATATCGTCGTTTCGGTGTTTTCAAAAAAAAAGAAAAGAAAAAAAAAAGAAGAAAAAGTAAAGAAACTTACGGAGTTCCTTTTCTACGAACGATTTTCCTGTTTCTTTTTGTCTTTTCTTTTTTTCGTGAGAAAATTCACTGATTTGATCAGGAAATCGTCGTTTAGAAGAAAAAGAGGGAAAGAAAAAAAGGGATTCAAAAATTGGATGATAGGTGCCGATCGAGTAGCCTGTACGTTTCAAAAAATAGAAAGATTTCGTCAACCGGCTTCGCGACGCTTTTGGTTCTTTCTTTTTTTCTTTCTTTCTTCCTTCCTTCCATCCTTCCTTTCTTTCTTTCTTTCTTTATTCCATTTTTTATTTCTCACCCACGTTTCTTCAACATGCCAGCATATTCGTACAATGAAAATGAAAAAAAGAAAATATATATATATATATATATATATATATATATATATACATATATATATATATGTATATATACGAATAACAAGATGTTTACAAAGAAAACGAAAAGAAATAAAATCTATATCGTTTTCAGCTTAGCCGCAAATATTATAACACCGACTTTCCTTATAATTTTTGAAAGTCGCGCCCCCCACTCAATGAACCTCTCCTTCTTCTCTATTTTATTTTATTTTATTTTATTTTATTTTATTTTACTTTACTTTACTTTACTTTATTTTACTTTATTTTATTTTACTTTATTTTATTTTATTTTACTTTATTTTATTTTATTTTATTTTATTTTATTTTATTTTATTTTATTTTATTTTATTTTATTTTATTTCTATCATTTTCCTCTCCCGCAACATATCGAACGCAACACG
>NC_060956.1:19608498-19625998 GCF_910589235.1 Vespa crabro
TGCTTTTCTTTTCCTTTATTTATCTTTTTTTTTGTTCTTCTTTTCTTTACTTTTCTTTTCTTCTTTTTTTTTTTTGTTTTTTCTTCTTTTTTTTTTTCATTTTTTTGTTTTTTTGTTTTCTGTTTCGTTTAATATCCTTTTAGGTACGACCACATAAAGAGAGATTGAAATTTTCCGAATAAGTTCAGATAAATACTTTCAAAGTGACGTCCAATTTTGATTATCAAAAAACGTTCTATGTTAGAATATAATGTATATATGTATGTATGTATGTATGTATGTATGTATGTATGTAAGTTTAATAGAGTGATCGTGCCTAATTTATATTTCCATAAAAGTTGAACGATTACAACATTCAGGCTGATTTATTTATTTATTTTATTTATTTTATTTTATTGATTATATTTATTTATTTATTTATTTATTTATTTATTTATTTATTTTAGTTATTTATTTGATTTTTTTTCCTTTTCCTTTATGTATTTTTTTCCTTTTTTTGCTTTTTCTTACTTTTTTTCTTTTCTTTTTTTCCTTTTCACATTTTCAAAGAGACCACGCCGAATCGTCGTTTATCTTCGCCGAATAAATAAAGGAGGGGATGGCTCCTCTAATAATATCAATATTACGAATCTATATTCGAGATTCTTTTAATAATTGTAACACGACTATATGGGTCGGTAGATAAAAGAGATTAGGGTAGGATACAATAGAGTAGAGTAGAGTAGAGGGGGGGAGGAGGGGTAGGTAGGGCGTTGGAGTGGGGAGATGGAGGGTCTTGTATCGAGCACGTGGAGATACGCGAAGGCCGAGTCTCGAGAAATGGATTAAATTTTATATCGACGAATAGACGAGAAGATCGATAATACAGGCGATAAATCGACACGCAGCTTCCTCTCGTCTTCTTATGTTTCCTCTGCAGGGAGGAAAAACGAAATTAAAAAAAAAAAAAAAAGAAAAGAAAAAACAACAACAAAAAAAAAAAAGAAAGAAAAAAGAAAAAGAAAAAAAATAAGAAAAAAAGAAAAAAGAAAGCTCGGCGTCGTCGTCGTCGTCGTCGTTGCGTTCCTCTTCCATTTTTCTTCTTTTCTTCCTTTCTCTTTTTCTTTCTCTCTTCCCTCTTCTCGAAGACGATCGAAGAATGAGCGAGCACGAGATTCGCTCTGGCACGCGAGCCAAAAGCGCCATCCTGCTCGACTTCTCTCTTTCTCTCTCTCTCTATTTATCTCACACTCTCTTTTTCTCACACACACACACTCTCTCTCTCTCTCTCTCTCTCTCCCTCCCTCTCTCTTCCCGTTACGATTTCTTCCCGTTTCGTTGGCCCGTTGCGAAGCTCGGAAGGCCCATTTTTTCTTTTTTTTTTTTTTTTTTTTTTTCTTTTTAGAGGAGAACGGGTAACTAGGGTGTCGCGGGTGCTGCTATGGCCATCAGAGGTGCCGGTGGCAGGGCCACCGGTATGTGGTAATATTTACACTGTGGCCGCATACACGCACCCTTCACTGCGTCCCTGCACACGGTTACGCGATTCTCGATCACCTCCACGTTTCCTGAAAATATTTATAATATTAATATATGATATATTTTTTAGTCGATTTATTCATAAGCATACATACATATATATACATACGTATGTACACCTACACACACATAAGTATATATATATATATATATATATATATATATATATATATCATTCATTTCTTTATCACTAGAAATTCAAAATTAGTTGGTACGAGGAAAAAAATAATACGCGATAAGGAAGTTTTTCTACGATACAAATATTTTAATATTCGTGACTGCGAAAAAAAATAAAAAAATAAAAATATATATATATATATTTATATATCTATACAGGTACATGCATATTCAATGTCTCACGATAGAGATATAGTCGAATGAAAAATGCATGCTTACTACCTTAGCTATCAGATTTCGTGGCGATAATTTCTGTGTAATGAAAAACCAACGAGGTAATGCGATATGAATTGTGTTACGTTCAAGTTTTATTTTATTTTATTTTACTTCTTTTTCTTTTTTTTTTTTCTTTTTTCTTTTTTCTCTTTATTTTCTTCCTTCGAGTTAAATTAAAAAATTATTTCCCTATACCTAGGTAAGAGTTGAGGGGTGCGGTGGTGTAGGAGAAGGATGATACGGATTAGAAAACAAAAAGAAAATGAAAGCAAATAAACAAAAAAGAAAAAAAAAAGAAGCAAAAAAACAAAAAACAAAAATAAACTAACTATTAACTGTTTACTTTAGATATAAATTTCTTCTTGTAGGAATTAATTATATAAAAGAAAAGAAAATGGTATACTAAGCTCGAACAAATATGAACGTTACGTAGAAGGTGATGTGAAATGAGAGCAAACAGACGATCTATTACGAAACAACTAATGAACTCGATCGAACGGAACGATAAAATAAAATGAAGTCGAAGCTTGGTACACAGAGGGAGTAGAATGGGTGATAGAGGGTTATGGGGGAGGTATGCGGGGAAACAGTGCGTACGTGCGGTTCTCTCAAATCGAGGCCAGGCTGAGTGATTTATCGGTACGTAATTGTGATGCGTCTCGCGTTCCTGGAATCGACAAATTTGCGAGAACGATTGAAAACGAATATAAAGAAGAAACGAGAGAGGGAGAAGGATAGAGAGAAAGAGAGAGAGAGAGAGAGAGAGAGAGAGAGAGAAAGAGAGAAAGAGATAGAGAGAATGCTTCTTATGGAATTTCAATAAACGAATTATTTCCGCCTATAGCGATATTTCGACGAGTAAGAATTTTGTCGACGTTGAAATCTATTCGTTAGAGAAATAAAGAGAGAGAGAGAGAGATGGGTTGGATGGATTAATCAGGAGGTGGAGAGTAAACGAACGTGTAGGAGAAAAAAGTAGTATGAATGATGTCTAAAAAAGTTGTTTCTTTTTTATCGACCTTCTATTTTTATTTTTATTTTTATTTTTATTTTCTTTTTTTATATATATATATATATAGACAGATTTTATAGACAGAATAAATCGCGAAAAGAAAAGAAAAAAAAATATATATATATATGAAATAAATATAAAAAATAATAATAAAAAACATTTCGTACTATTTAAGGTGAAAGGTTTATGCAAGTGGTATTGAAAGGTGGATATTTTTTAATTTGTCGGAAAAAGAGAGCACTCGTACAAGGTGTATTTCGTTTAAATAATATTCGTACACCTTTTCGAATAACTTACCGTCACTGAGATGGATAAACTTGCAGGCGGGACGGTTGCAAACTTGTCGATTAAAATCTTGGCACACCGGGAGGGTGTCCAGTAACTGAAAGAAAATGTTCCAAGTACTATTATTTCATGAGTTACATTACGGTACGCATCGCGTTCGATGCGTTAATCGTAATATTAAATATTATCATATCGCATGTACTTACACGCGCGCATCATACACGCACAGACGCAATCAAGACGTATCATCGCGTTCTACATTCGTTCGTCACGCATTCGTCTCTCTCTCTCTCTCTCTCTCTCTCTCTCTTACTCTCTCACTCGTCATACGTGTTTTGAAAACATGTTCTCTACGTCAGACTCATTCACACACTCATTCAACGAAACTTTCCAGATGTTAGAGCATATTCACGGGTACATTACATGCTCTAAAAAATCGAATCACGTATATATATATATATTTACGCATGTATATATATATACATATACATATATATATATATATATATATACATATATATATTTATATATGTATTATTAATTAATTACTACTGACGTGCGAACGATCGACGTACTTTTCCTCGTTTCAATAACAATATCGAAGGAACATGAGAGAACGAAATATGACATAAAGTAAAGGAGAAAATAAAATAAAAAAAAAAAAAAAAAAAAAAAAAAAGGAAATAATAATAAAAAAAAAAGAAGAAAATTACACACAACATCGAGAATTATACCTCGATAATAATAATGTTAATAATAAATACGGTATATTAATTGAACAACGATAATGGTCGATCGTTCCTACGTTGCGAATTAAAATATAAATTTGCAGTAGAACTTTCATTTTTCAATACAACAAACGGGACATTCCCTACGCAGTCTGTGATCATTAAAATTGTCGTTTAAATGTTTATATTGTCGCAAGGGAATCTTGCATTTTGTATCGTGTCGTTTTACGGTAAGATCGGCGATTATTGTCGGGGAATATACGAATAAGACCGAATAAATCGACCGATACAGTACAAACAGGGATATGGGGGGAAGTATCTCATTAACGTGTATATATATATATACTTTGCGTATGACCCTTTCTTTTTTCTTTTTCCTTTTTTCTTTCTTTATTTTTCTTTTTTCCTTTTCCTTTCTTTTTTTTTCTTCCTTTTTTTTTTCTTTTTTTTCTTTTTTTGTTTTTTTCCTCGAACTCTTTTTATGCCGCGCGTCGAAACCTTCTCGATACAACACCGAGTGCAACACGGAGTTCTTTGATTCGCAAATTTATCGATCGTATATATATATATATATATATATATATATATATATATATATATTCTTCCTTTCTCTCGTTAGAATACTAATCGAACGTTGGTAGAAAATTTTTCTGTTATATATAAAAAGAAAATTTGACGATTCGTTTGAAAAAAATTTTTAATCGATCGAAACGTCGAACGATCAATCCCTTTTGATTAATTTCACTTTTACTTATATTTAATTTAAAATAGATAAAACGTTCGATAATATTAGCGAATCGAAGCTTGCGGTAGCCCTCTTCTCAGCGGGCCATTCAGCACAGTGACTAGACTGATATTCGACTTATTTAAATGTAACAAAAGTGTGTTGGTAGACGAGAAAGCAAAACCTTTTTTGCTTTCTCTTTCTTTTTTTTCGTTTTTTTTTTTTATTTCACTTTGTTTTTTCTTTTGTTTTTTTTTTTCTCTCTCTAAAGCTCATTGCTTCGCTCTCTCTCGATATCAAATAACGTGTGCTAAACATTGACTTAACGTAAAACCTATTTTGCAAAGATAAAACAATAATTATGTTAAATGTGTGCATGTGTAGATATAATATGTAGGCAAATATATATATATATATATATATATATATATATATATATATATATATATATATATATATATATATATATATATATAATATGAAAAAGATGAACAATTATTCTCTGTTTCCGCTTTTATTTATTGTTACGCAAAATCTATCGATTCTCGACGTCGCGCAAAAAAAAAAGAAATTAAGTATAGCAAGATGAAAGGAGGAAAGAAAGTAAATAAATAAAAAGAAAAATAAATAAATAAATGAATAAATGGATAAGAAAGAAAAGAAATAGAAAAAATAAAACAAAAATTATGAAAAATGAATAAATGTGAGTATATCGTAAGAGAGATAATATGATAGAAAGATCCGATCGAAAAAAAATTATCGGATCATTTGGCCGTCGAGAGATAGACAGATGTATGCATATTATATTTAGACACACACACACAAAATACACACGTACACTCGTATCTAGAAGATTAATCATATATCCGAAGTATAATAGACAAATGCGAGCAAATAGATTAAACATCAAATTCCAGAGAGAATGGTATTCGTGTTAGCAAAACGTTAGGTTAAAGCATTAACAACCTACCAGACAGATATCTAAAGAAAAAAAAATATATATATGTATATATATATATATATATATATATATATATATATATATTTATATATATATATATATATGGAAAAACAAAAAGTTTCATCGCGCAAAAGTATACCATAGGCTCACCATAGAAGCGTGCAAAGTATATTTATAAATAAATATATATATATATTATAACAAATATAATATATATATACTATTTTTCTACGCAAATATATATATGTGTATGTAAAAATGCTATCATGTAAGAAGTAACGGGAATCTTATATATCTCTTGCCGTTTATGTAAATATATATGTATGTATATATAGTATCGATAGAATATTTTCGGCAAAGGGGAATTAATACAAGAATATAATAACTATAATAATGAGATAATAATATAAAAACAATGATAATAATAGTAATAATAATAATAATAATAATAATAATAATAATAATAATAATAATAATAATAATTGTAATAATAATTATAATAATAATAATACTTTGTATAACGATAATATAGTATAATTAATAGGAATAATATAATGAAAATAATAATAATAATAATAATAATAATAATAACAATAGTAATAATACTAATAATACTAACAATAATAATAATAATAATAATAATGATAACAAGAGAACAATAAATATATTTCTTGCAACTGCGTAAGAGATAATTTGCTACGAACACAGAGTCTGGTCATGCAAATAATGGCCCGGGAGAAGGGGGATCGGTGCTTGGGTGATATATCGAATATAATACGTATAATAAGTGACAGAGATAGAGATGTTCTCGAATTGAGGATAATATTAACTTTGTCGTATCGTACGTCTCGAATTATTTACGTATGGATAAAGAGATAGATAGATAGATAGATAGATAGATAGATAGATAGATAGATAAATAAATAGATAGAGAAAGAGAAAGAAAAGAGAAACAGAGAAAGAGAGAAAGAGAGAGAGAGAGAGAGAGAAAAGAAAGAATTAAAAGAAAATAATAATTCGACAATAATGAAAAGGAAAAGGGAGACAAAGTGAATAATGTAGATTATATTCGAGAAAATTCGAGACGGAAATCAAATACTCTGTCTTCTATCAATTAGCGACACGATATATTAAATATATATATATATATATATATATATATATATATATATATATATATATTTATCCATGTATATGTAGATATGTATGTATAATTGGGACGAGAAGTTAAAAAGTGCGAGGCATCATCACCCAAGCGTTCGTGTACTGCCAAAAAGCCAACTCTCACCGGTCGCCAAAATTCGTTTCGCCCGCGTGAACGTGAGAATGTCGCTTAAAAAAAAAAAAAAAAAAAAAAAAAAGAAAAGAAAAGAAAAGAAAAAAATAATAATAATAAAAAATAATAAGAAATAAATAAAAAAAAAAGATAAAGAAATATTTAACGCGTAGGAGACGCGGACGTAATCCTATTATAATAACAGAAGGAAATATTTTTTATGAAAGAGAGAGAAAGATAGAGAGAGGGAGAGAGAGAGAGAGAGAGAGAGAGAGAGGATGAAAAAGATTAACGATTCATGCGGGCGTAACGATCGACGATGGCGGAGAGACTGGACCGGTCAGTCAGCGGACATTGGCCTTGTATAAATATGGATGTGGGATGTCGTAAGCTGTCAAATTAATAATATTCTACTGCAAATAAGTTCAACACTATATATCAACTGCGACTCCGCAACCATAACAACATAGCGCTGCTGTTAACAAAAATGGTATTATGATAGTATATGGTACTACGTATAGATAATAAAATTCTCGAGTTTATCATGATGTAATGATATTTTTTTAATAAAGAGACATAGAAAAGAGATCGCTAGAAACGATCGTAGATCGTTCGAGCGCGTTTCTTTTTCTTTGAATTATTTTTTTTCTCTTTTATATCTCTTCTTATTTTTTTTTTTTTTTTTTTTCTTTTTTCCTTAACAGAGGCAGACATTTTCGGAAAGCTTTGTCAGTGCGTGTATGTATGTGTGTGTGTGTGTGTGTGTGTATGTATGTATGTATGTATGTATGCGCGTATGCATTAATATTGTTGTATTATAAAATATTTATGTACGTATGTATGCATGTGTATGATTGTTTATGAAATGTTTCGTTGACTCGAATTTAATCGTCGCGGGCACGATTATGGCGTCTTCACTTTTATCACAACGTTTTCCCGGGTTTTTCTACAAACGACGTCTCTCATACTTCGTGTGTGTTCGCATCGGAAGCATTCTAAATATGCAAGCATATATATATATATATATATATATAAGGATAAAAAGGGGAATGGGAAGAGGGTAGTCGGTAGATGGTGGGGGTGACGAGGGGGGAGTATGGTTAAGGTTGAACGACGGTTAGGAAGGTGAGTGAAAGGTGTGAATGGGATTGGGTACTGCGTTTCTTAGAGCGCAATTAAAAAACGATTTTTCAGCGAGAGAAGAAAACAAAAATGTGCTGCACGTTTAATGTACTTCCGAAGTACCGACGAACGGAACCGTGTGTGTCACTGCTTCTAAAGTAAATTTATTCCTTTGCAAAACGGAAAATCTTTTTTGCAAATATCGTATTTAGAAAAGAAAAAAAAAAAAAAAAAAAAAAAAAAAGAAAAAAAGAGATAAAAAAAGATAGAGCGAGAGAGAGAGAAAGAGAGTTCAAAAAAGAAAAAAAAGAAAAGAAAATAGTAGAAGAATAAATTTCTGGAAGAAAAAAAAAGAAGAATTTAAAAACGAACCGTTCGCAATGAATATAAACGGAAGAGAAAGAGACGAAATTAAAGGAAAAAAAAAAAGAAAAAAAAAAATATAGAAGAAAAGAAAGAAAAATAAATCAATCAATCAATCAATAAATAAATAAAAAATCAAAAGAAGAAAAAAGAAAATCCCCCGCCGTCGGATAAAAAAGTCGCTCTATGTTGTTCATGGAATATAACAAGCGTGCATCTCTCTTTCTTCGTGAATATAGGTTTGTTGTGAGGGTGACGACAACGCTTTCGAAATAGCATAATAATAATATATATAATTATTGATATAATTATAATAATAACAATAATAATAATAATAATAATAATAATAATGATGATAATAATAATAATAATAATGATAATAATAATAATAATAATAATAATAATAATAATAATAATAATAATAATAATAGACAAACACCAGATATATAAGGCAGTGGTTATTCGCAGTTATAGTTGCGGTGAGCAGTCGTGAGGGAGATGCCCCCAAAAGCTACGTGTTAGCCAAAGTTAATTCGAAGAATGAGGATCATGTCGAATCACGATTTTTTCTTCTTTCTTTTGTTTTTATTTTTTTGTTTTTTTTTTGTTTTTTTTTTTTCTTTATAAAAATTAATAACAAGGCAAGAGTAACTAATTGACTATTAACGAAGAATCATATCGTCATCGACATGTCGTTCTCCTTCGTCAACCTTGTAGGTTAGCAGCATTAAAGAGTTCGAGCTTGCATCAAAGTACCACGTAAAGGGGAAAAATTATGTCCGAGTATGTGTGATATAAAATGATGATCTAAGAGAAAAAGAGAGAAAGAGAGAGAAAGATAGAGAGAAAAGGAAAAAATGGAGAAAAGAACAAAAAAAAAATAAATAAATAAATAAAAGAGATTAAAGAAAGAAGAAGACGAAGAAAAAAGAAAAGGAAAACATTACTTTACAATAAAATATCGGACAATGCATGCACAAAGAAACATTTGTTATAAATAATTTTATTATTTTCATATAACGTGGTGCTTCTGATGCAAACTCGAGACTGGGTAAAAAACTGGTTACAATAATGAGTCTACCTGTCCGCAGCTGTCTGTGTAGACGACACAGTGAGCGTTTTGGGGGACCACGTGGGCCCCGACAGTGGCTAAGGCTGCTAAGGCGATCCACATGCAGCAAACGAGGCAGTGTTCGTACGGTATTTTTTTTCAAATATCGGTAGTTGTTTCGTTCGGTCGTTCGTTACCAGATCCGATCGAGAATTCGGTGGAGAAGAAGAAGACACCAAAAAACAAAGGAGGTCACGTTGAACGTGTCCTCGGGAGGTTCACCCAGGTACATGGTAGATTTTTTTTTTTTTTTCCATTTCATTTTCATGTTTTTTGTTTTGATTTTTTTTTTTTCGTTTTAGTTTTTTGTTCGTTTCATTTATTTATTTATTTTTTTTTTTTTTAACAGACACGTCCGTCGGTCAGATGGTTTTGTTCGTTTGTTTTTTTTTTTGTATCGTTGTTGTTTTTTTTTCGTATATATATATATATATATATTTTTTTGTTTTTTTTTTTGTTTTTTTTTCATTAATATTAATTTGCACTCACGTAAAAACGACGTAAAAGTGTCGGCGATGGTTGAGAAAAAGAACAAAAAAAAAAAGAAAAAAAAAAAAAATAGAAGAAAGAGTCGTTTCCGATAGGTACCACCAAGCAGATGACACGCACGAGACGAGTATAAAACGTGGAAAATGAAAGCGTTGGTTGGTTGGTTGGTTGGTTGGTTGGTTGGTTGGTTGGTGCGTGTAATAATTTTTATCGAGTTCACGGTAGAGTTAGTTAGCAAAATTTCCAGAAAAACGAGTAACGCGAGTAACGATGTAGCAGCATGTACCAGGGTGCATTTTGTTCGCATTCGGTTAAATTGTATACATATATATATATGTTTTTTTCATTCATTGTTTTTTTTTTTGTTGTTTTTTATTGTTCGTTTTTGTAAGTTTTTTTTTTGTTTTTTTTTTTTTATTTATTTATTAATTTGTTTTTTTTTGGTTGGATTCACGAGTGTTGGACGGATATAAGAAAAAGTATTCGAAGTGGGGGGGGGGGGGAGAGGGGAAACACGAACTTAAGAGAAAGTGATAATACAAGTCCGTCGAATCGAGGAAGATCAATTGATAAAAATCAATCGACCAATTAGATTGATCGGATAAAGTAGGAGAATGAGGGTGGGAATGGGGGAAAAAAAATATAACGCGACCGAAACAAGCAAATCGCGTACACGCACACGCATATGCATGTGCGTACATTTATATATATATATATATATATATATATATATATATATAAAAAGAAAAAAAATATATACATATATATATATATATATTTTTTTTTTTACATATTTCGACCGAGAGGAAAAAACATCCTCGAAGCACCGACGCGTACGTGCCAAAGTTTGAATTTGATATTTTATTTGTCGTTTGGGGGCGAACGAATTTTTGCGGTATCGTCGTCCGACGGTGTCGTGAAGAACGAAAAAAAAAAGGAAGCAAAAAAAGAAAAATAAAAAAGACAAAAAAGAGAAGGAAGACAAAGAAGAAAATTAAAGAGAACACAAGGTAGGATCAGCCCATCACCAAAGAGAGAGAGAGAGAGAGAGAGAGAGAAAATAAAAAACAGAAAAAGAAAAAAAGGAGACAGAAAAAAAGAAAAAGAGAGATAGAAAAAAAAAAGGAAGAAAAACACAATTCCTCGTTCGTCCGTGTCGCATCGACGAATGGAGTGAAAGGAAAGAAAAAAAAAAAAAAAAAAAAAAAAAAAAGAAAAAAAAAAAGAAAAGAGCAAAGAAACAAAAAAGAATTTCGATTCGTCGTCGTCGTTGTTTTATTACGATTATCATTATTTTTTTTAAATTTCATTTCGTTTCGTTTTCGATCGATATATATATATATATATTTTTTTTTTTTTTTTTTTTATTTTTTTTTTCCGTTTCATTCGACGTTCGCAGAACGATCGGACGAAAAGATCGAAAGGAAAATGTTTTGTTCCGTAGGGTGGGGGATTGAGTGTGATTTATTAAGTCACGACGAGTTCTCGTTATTGTTTTGGTTTGACGTCGATGAAATTTTTTTTTTTTTTTTTTTTTTTTTTTTTTTTTATGACAGAGACAGGAAGATTGACGGGATGAGAATGATCACAATCGCCACATGGATAATAGGTCAGGAAGAAAGATGATCATTGATGGTTAAATTGTTGTTTGGTTGATTGGTTGGTTAGTTGTTTGGTTGATTGGTGATAATAATAATGATATTGATGTTGGTGTTGGTAGTGATAGTGTAGTGGTAATGGTAGTAGTATAAGTAAGCACAGGTCACCAGGTACATATATATATATATTCGTTGTGGTCGTAGAGAGTAGGACAGGTCTCGCAGGAATCGATTTTCAAGATCGGATGGCGTTCTCGGGATCGTGCAGAGGCCAAAGGACGAAGAAATTCGAGTGGTATGGAATTATTCAAGGAGAACGTAAGCGTTGGCGGATGATATCAAACGGTGTAGAGAGAAGACCGATCGTTTTCGGTTGGAAGACGTGCGGGTGATATCCAGGCGAGGGCAAGCATGAAACAGAAATTTCAAAGAGAGACCATGAACGATCAGTGAGTAAACGTGCAATTTACGAAAATACGTATATATAGTACGATATTATAGCTCCTTCCCTTTTTCTCTCCCTCTCTCTCTCTCTCTCTCTCTCTCTCTCTCTCTCTTTCTCTCACTCTCTTTCGTTCTGTACACGCATCTAAGAGAAATAGAAGAAAAATAATTCACGCATTTTTATCGAGAAACGAGATCGATTTGTTTTAGATCTGTCGATAAAAAATTTTTATTTCCATCTTTTTTCTTCTTTCCTTTCTTTTCTTTTTTGCTCTTTGTCATTTCATAAAACGTCAAATATATAAAAACAAGAAAAAAGAGAAAAAAAAACAAAAAAAAAAAAAAAAAGAAAAAGAGAAAAAAAAATAAAAGAAAAAATAAATTCTTAGATCTTCGTAAACCGTGCCCCGTTTCTCGACGTTCTTAAACTATTAATTTAAAAGGATCGACACCATATTTAAAGGACGCTGTAAATAATTGCGCGTACGCTGTAAACAAATAAAATTAAATATAAGAATACAATAAAAAAGATTCAAATGTATTACCAGTGCATTCAGTATAGGGTTCTTTCTTTTTCTTTTCTTTTTTTTTTCTTTTTCTGTTCTTTTCTTTTCTTTTTTTTCTTTTTTTTTTTTTTTTTCTTTTTTTCTTTCTTTCTTTTACTTTTTTGCAAAACGAATCAAAATGCATTCGTGCACTCGACTAACGTTTAAGTCGCTCGCTCAGTATAGTGTTCGCATGCGCTTGTATGTAGATCTGTTTATGTATGTATGCATGTATCTATGTATTAACAAGGCATCGCGCGTTTGTTGCGGCTAAGTTTAGTGTGTGTATCGTTTTCGTCGTTCTGTCTATTTTGTGCATGTATATATATGTATGTATATATGTATGTATGCATGTATGTATGTATCTATGTATGTATGTATGTATGTATGTATGTATGTATGTATGTATGTATGTATGTATGTATGTATGTATGTACGTTAACGTGCAGTTCGTGGAGTTTGCGTCAGCCCATAGATTAAAAAACAAGATGCGCTAAGACGATGTAGGTGCTTCAGATAACGCGAGCGGTGATAACGCGGGGAGAATACACAGAATAATATATATATATATATATATATATATATATATATATATATGTATGTATGTATATATAATAGCGATAATGCATGCATACTTGTTGTTGGCGAATTACAGGCGAAGCTATTTGTTCTACTGAATACATGCGAGACTTACTTACGTACGTATGTATACATATATATATATATGTACATATATATATGTAGATGTACACTGAACACATATACGTATATATTTTAAAGAAAAAGAACAAACAATGCGTTTTACGAAAGCGCTAATAAGCTGCACGGCAGGTGAAGTTGCACTTGTACATATGCACATACATATGTATTTATGTATGTATGTATGTATAAAGACGAAAGCATGTAAAAAGAGAAAAAAAAGAGAGAAAAAAGAAGAAGAAGAAGAAGAAGAAGAAGAAGAAGAAGTAGTAGTAGTAGTAGTAGTAGTAGTAGTAGTAGTAGTAGTAATAGTAATAGTAGAAGAAGTAGAAAAAGTAGTAGAAGAAGAAGAAAAAATTGCAGAGCTGTGCGACAAAATGACGTGCTACTGCGATCGGTACTTACATCGGAAAGAGTGCTTCACATCGGCTTTAATATCGACATACACACGCGTGTATCTACCGTTCGTTCATTTGTCATGTCCTGGACATTAGAACCCAGGTATAAACCATCGTCAAATCATCCTGGACATTTCAGAGCGCATCCCTGGCTTAATTTGCTCCCCCTGTTTGTCCGAGGCTATAAACCTTTGTTTACATATTTGCGTAACGTGATGGTACCAATGAGCCGCGCTTGCCACTCTCGTGTGTGCAAACCCGGGCCACAGACATCGCCCACTTTACTAACCCCCGTTGAATTTTGTGGGACGTAAAACCCCATCTCTTTTTCCACCTTCCTGCTCTTCCTACAGACGGGAGGAGACCGCTAAATCGAATTAATTTTATGAAAATCCGAAACGTCGCATATATATATATATATATATATATATATGTACCTATTATATATATATATATATATATATATATATATATATATATACACACATATATATACCCCTTAGAACTCGTTACTATTTTTTCTTTTTTGTATATAATATATGTATATATGTACATATATATATATATATATATATATATATATATATATATATATATATATGTGTGTACACTTTTTTTTCTCTTTTCGTTCGTATGCCTTCACTTTCCAGACCGATGCGTACGCGTGCTCTTTTCCACCATGGCAAAGATAATAAAGCGTGACTTCGATAAGGGGTGATGTACAAAACACTGCGTAGCACTCTTTTCTCCCATATAGAAAGAACGAAAACGATAATTCCAAAGCGATGTAAGCTTAAGAACGTGCTCCACTTTTATCCTTGGAGCTTGCTTTACAAAAATCCGCGAAATTCTTCGTTTCTCTCCCTCTCTCTCTCTCTCTCTCTCTCTCTCCCTCTCTCTCTCTCTCTCTCTCTCTCTCTCTTTCCGTCATGTATATTTTCTTCTTTTTTTTTTCTTTTTTCTTTCTCGTCCTTCCATCTTTCCCATCATCGTTCCATTCCGTCAATAATAATTATCCTTTTTTTCACTTGGAATTATGATCTTCTTTTTTTTTTTGCATCTTTTTTTTGCCATCAAGATATATATATATATATATATATATATATATATATATATATATATAATAAATATATATAAAAAGGCCTTTGTGTGCCAAGCGTTATATAGTACAATTCATTACGCATACGCGCGATATATTTTACGCAGGCTTATATAGCGGCGAAAAAAAAAACAATAAAAGCTAGAAATAGGAAGCGGGGGAAAGGGAAAGATATGTATGTATGTATGTATATACGTACGTACGTATGTACGGATAGGTTTTAAATTGGTCGACTTGTTAAACTATATATATATATAATTTGATGGATAGGAAGAATTCGAGATAGGGAAGATCGATCGAACGTTTTATCGAAGGATGGTTCTATGGTTAGGATAAATTTTGGATAAAATATTGTAAGCGTATTTCAATACGATCGATAGATCTTCGATTTCGAATTTTCGTCGATCTTATCTCTTTTCTTACATTTCTTTTTTTACCTTTTCTATTCTTTTTCTTCCTTATTTTTCTTTTTTTTTTTTTTTTTTTTTTTTTTTTTTTTTCTTTATCATGTTCCTTCCCTCTCGAAACACGTACTTTTTACAATCTAAATGTGGCGATTGCATAAAAACTTGGAAATTGAATGTGGATTTAGTTTTGGATGTGTGATTCTTTTCGAGGGTGGAATATACGAAGGGGATGGGGTCGTATAATATATATATTATATATATATATATATATAAATATCTAATAAATGCCGGATATATATATATAAAAATGTATATATAAAATCTCTCCTCTTCGTGCCTCAGAGAGTATAATATATATGTATTTCGCAAACTAAAGCACAGGAAAAGCGATGGGCGAGAAAAGAAGGGAGTTGTTGGTGGGTGGGGGAGGGGGTGATGAATGATGAGCGGGAGAGGAGAAAGGAAATCTGATTGTAATGATCTAACGTGTATATATATATATATATATATATATATATATATATATATGCACGTCATCTTATTACCAAAGGAGAGAAAGAGAAAGAGAAAGAGAGA
Source organism: Vespa crabro (assembly GCF_910589235.1). Classification (NCBI taxonomy): domain Eukaryota; kingdom Metazoa; phylum Arthropoda; class Insecta; order Hymenoptera; family Vespidae; genus Vespa; species Vespa crabro. The sequence continues at coordinate 19,624,247 of NC_060956.1, forward strand.
GAGAGAGAGAGAGAGAGAGAGAGAGAGAGAGAGAGAAAGAGAAAGGCGAAATAGAGAGCGCGTGAGTCGTACACTTTTTTTACGGTGTTCGTTATAATAGTAAAAGCGTCTAACATCTACAAGGTTTAGAAACGACCGTGTGCTTGGCTCGTTTACGTGCAACCGGTAGAGAAAAAGGTAAGAAAATGAGAAAAAGATAAAGAGAGAGAGAGAGAGAAAGAGAGAAAGAGAAAAAGAGAATGAATGAATGAATGAATGAATGAATGAATGAATGAAAGAAAAAAAAAACGATACGTCTGACAATTGCGATTTCATTTCGGCGAACAAAAGTGAAGGACAAAGTGAAAAGACCAAAGATTTTTTGTCTGGGGAAGAAAAAAGAGAGAGTGAGAGAGAGAGAGAGAGAGAGGGAGGAAAGAGAGAGAAAGAAATAACCGTTTTACTCTAGAGGAATCTCAACCCCTTCCTCCTCGTCTTGGATCTTTTCGTTGGATCTCCTACCGACTGCACGTAGAGAGTGAAAAGAAAGAATTGCCAGGAAAGGAAATAGGAGCGGAGGGATTGATAAAAAAAGAAAGAGAGACGGAAAAGATAGGAGGAGGAGGAGGAGGAGGAGGAGGAGGAGAAGAAACTCAATCAAAGTGTAACTCAATCGGTGACTGCGAAACAAGATCGATTATATTCGTCGAACTTGGAATTGTTCCTATGAGCTCCGACGAACCGTGAAAGAATAGTAAATAGCGTGAAAATAAAGTGAATAACGATAAGGCGTGAAATGTGAATGGAGGAGAAGGAGAAGGAGAAGGAGAAAGAGGAGGAGGAGGAGAAGAAGGAGGAGGAAGAATATTAATAATAAGAAATAGTAAACAGTAAGTATAGTATTACAAGCGCACGATAGTGTCAAACATATATATTTCGTAAACGGTTATCTAATATAATGAAGATGATGACAAGTAAAAATTAAAATAAAATAAAACAAATAAATAATATAAATAATATAAATAATACATAAATAAAAGTATATATATATATATATATATATATATATATATATATACATATATATATATATAGAGAGAGAGAGATAGAGAGAAAGAGAATGAGAAAGAGAGAGAGAGAGAGAAAATAAGAAACAAAGGGAAGCAGGAAGCAAGGTTAAAGACGGTGAGCAATAATGGGCGCAATATTGAGTAAATACACGATACATATATGTATATAAGATATATGTATACATATATATATGTAAATATATAAATATTACATTGGGGGCGGGGTGGGGGATTAGCAAATTGTTCTGGGAAGATCCATTTTGTCGATAGAAAGAGATGAAATAAGAAGAAGCATTAATAAAACAAATATTCATGCATTTCTCAAGCATTATTATTACAAATACTGGCTGACTCCTTGACAAACCCCGTGAGCGTGCATGCGCAAAAACGCATTCGAGATCTTCGTGGACTCGGATCGATCGAGTCGGCGCAAGGCTAATTACACACAATGTTTCTTGTCAAATTTTTTCAAAATTTTTTCCTCTTTCTTTTTCTGTTTTTCATTTTTTTTTTTTTTCTTTTTTCTTTTCTTTTCTCGGTATATAGCTCGTTTTCATTAATGAACTGAACGAAATACACACGTCAATTCTCTCAATGTGGTGGTTCTACTCTTTTGCCGTATATAGACACTATATATTATTATTATTATTAATTATTAATTATTAATTATTAATTATTAATTATTAATTATTATGATTTTTAC
>NC_060956.1:19630998-19635998 GCF_910589235.1 Vespa crabro
AGAATAAGAATAAGAATAAGAATAAGAATAAGAATAGGAATAGGAATAAGAATAAGAATAATAATAAGAATAAGAATAATAATAAGAATAAGAATAATAATAAGAATAAGAGTAAGAGTAAGAGTAAGAAAAAGAAGAAGAAGAAGAAGAAGAAAAATTAAACGATAGTTAAGACGTATTAAATAAAATTCTTTAGATACGAGCGGGCAAAAGGCTAATTCGTTGACGCTCGTCGTCTTACATATATATATGTATATGCATAGATAGACATCAATTATAATAAAAATCTCTCTCTAAAAAACGATTAATCCAAAAAGGCAAGTTTTGCACATGATACGACGCGATACGTTATAGTCCAGGAATCATACAACTCTCATACACACACACACTCGCAGGCACACACAGACATACGCACACAAGCATACTTCCTTCATTTTTTTAATCTTGTACTTCTCGCGTGCACGCGTGATCACGCGTCTGATTAACATCGTGAAGATAAAACGCGATAAAATTTAGACGAACAAAAAAAGAAACAAAAAATAAAAAAGGAAAAAAAAAAAAAAAAAAAAAAAAAAAAAAAAAAAGAAAAACATTCCAAAATTAAATACATATTGCAACAATCGAACCACATGTTTAACCGATGTTTTCTACTCTTTCTTTCTTTCTTTCTTTCTTTGATTCTTTCTTTCTTTCCATCTATCTATCTTTCCTTCTATTTTCCTTTTTTTCTTTTTGTTATTCCATTTTACTTTCCATTCTTTCGTTCTTTCCTTCTTTCTTTCTTTCTTTCTTTCTTTCTTCGTTTCCCTTCTCTTATTCTTTTCTTTCACTTTTTCATTTATTTCTCTAGATAGACATGCCTGAGAATCTAACTCGTCTCTCTCTATTCACATTATTTTAATTTAATCAATAAAAACAGAACGACGAATCGTAAAACGATGACGTAACATAGATAATGTCTCTGTAATAAAATAATTAATAAACGCGGAAAGTTCAACCTTACTTCTAAGAAGTATTAATTTTATAATCCACTCATACTATATCGCTATTATTACAACATACATATATATATACTACACACACACACACACACACACACATACACACACACACATATACACGCGCGCGTACACACACACGCGCGTACATATATATATATATATATATGTATATGTGTGTGTAGATATATTAAAAAATAGGAAAAAAAAACTTAATATTAATAAAGAAAGAAGAAGAAGAAGAAGAAGAGGAAGTATAATAATAATAATAGTAAATAAGGGTAAACACAAAAGAACAAAAAAGAACAAACAAGAAGGAAAAGAAAAACAAACGAAAAAAAAAAAAACAAAAAAAAAAAAAGATATGACTATAATGATAATAATAATGATAGAAGCACGATTATTACGCGTGACTTCGGCGCGTCTCACAATCGATCGTCTCAAGCCACACACATATTTCTTTTTCTTTTTCTTTTCTCTTTTTTCTTTTTTCTTTTTCTTTTTTTTTTTTTTTAACCTTTTTTTTAATCACTTTTTTCTTTTTTTTTCTTTTAAACTTTTATTATTGGACGCGTCGTAACGAGCGGCAAGTCGTCCGGCAGATATATATATATATATATTTATATATATACATATATATATATATATATATATATATATATATATATATTGATATTGATATTGATTATTTAGGTAGAAACACGTTATTGGAACGATAAAAAGAAGAAGGCGCAAATTAGCGGCCATCTTTACCGATTCGCGCGAATCGGTTAATTTAATCCGACGTCACACACACAATTAGCGAGGAACGCCGTGCGATCTCGCCGTTCTTTCATTCTTTCGTCTTACGTTTAAAACGCTCCACGAGGAATCGGGTCAATAAGGCACTGTTCACCGACAATGTCTGACTAGAAAATGAATCTATTTTCGGAACTTTTTCATTGTGTAGCGTGTCTCAACTTTCCCGTTTTGCGTTCGCTCGAACGAATGAAGGAGGAGTATATATATATACTCCCCCTATCTCATTGTTTCTTTCTCTCTCTCTCTCCCTCTCTCTCTCTCTCTCTCTCTCTCTCTTTATCTTTCTCTTTCTCTCTGTATTCTTCTCTCTCTTTATCATTGTATCACTTTTTCTCTTTCTTGTTTTTTATTTCCTTTCTTTTTCTTCTTCTCTCGAATAATGACTAAAAAGATTAACGATTTCAACGATAGAAAGATATATATATATATGTATTTATTTATTTTTATATATCTAATAGAAGTGTTGGCGAACGTTGACATAATTCATGGATTCGTCTTGTTTAGAATAATCGAAAATTGCACTTACGCGTGACTCGAAAGTTAAACACGTTGATAAAGTAATAGACCGCGCTCTTTTTTCCAAACGAGTAATAGACGAATAGAGATAGTTAAGAAAGAAAAAAGAAGTAGAAAGAGACAGAGAAAAAAGAGAGAGAAAGAGAGAGAGAGAGAGAGAGGGAGAGAAAGAAATAGGAAGAGGAGTTGGCCCAGAAGAGAGCACGACCGACCTCTCGCTACGGAGAAAAGCCAAGGAGCATTAAAAGCGACGTTCTTTACGAAGTCTTCATCTTCTTGTAGGGCTGCATGATCACACCGGAGCTGACCGGTATGGCGACCTGCGGTTGCGCCGCTATCGTCGCCGGATTGGGGATTTGCGGTATCTGAGGTACGGTCGGTACACCTGCCGCGGCGGCTACGCCAGCAGGTACACCAGCCATACCAGGTAAAACGGCATATGGATTCTGTACGTAGGGCGATGCCTGAACCGCAGCTGCGGCCGCACCAGGCACACCGGGTATCGAGGCTTGGACATACGGATTCGGTAGGATCTGTTGTCTGATCAGGGAGTATGGATTAATAGGTGTAGCGGTCGGTTGAGGTCTTGAGTATGCAAGTATACCGGCTGAAAGTGGCGACGTCAGCGCACCAGGTATACCGGCCAGTCCAGGGATCACTGGTCTCGGTGTACCAGTACTTCCGGGCAAAGCGCTAGCCTGTAAAGCCGAACCAGGTCCGGCCGCAGCCGCGGCGGCAGCGGCGGCACCCGCGGGATTCACCAAGGTTTGTTTGTTCAATGCTACGCCAGTGTAATTAAGTGCCGTAAGCTGACTAATACCGTAAGGCTGAGAAGCCTGTGACAATTTAATCGCTTTCGCGTAATTCTTCTGGGCCACCTCCTTGGCCAGAGCCGCTGCGTCGAGATGAGCGGGTAATCCGGACGCGGCCATGCCGAGAGTATTCAGCATGTTTAGATTCGCCATATTTGCGACCGAGTAATTGCTCATTGATGATAGGCTTGACATCGAGGAGACGTTTGCCATGCTGACCATATTGGCCATGGAGGCCATGTTAACGACACCGGGCATAGATGTTAGCCCGGCCATCGATGTTAACGGACTCATGGACGGTGGTACGGCCGATAGAGCCAATTGATTCATTTGCTGTTGATGCTGCTGTTGCAATTGTTGTTGAGCATGTTGTTGAGCGTGTTGTTGCTGTTGTGCCTGTTGATGCTGTTGGTGTGCCTGTTGCTGAGCAGCTTGTTGTTGAGCCTGCTGCTGAGCAGCCTGCTGTTGCGCTTGCTGATGAGCCTGCTGTTGCGCTTGCTGCTGAGCCTGTTGCTGCTGTTGTTGTTGCTGTTGCTGTTGTTGTTGTTGTTGTTGTTGTTGTTGCTGCTGCTGTTGATGCTGATGTTGCGCTTGCTGTTGAGCTTGTTGCTGAGCTTGTTGTTGAATTTGTTGCTGTACCGCCGGACTCGAGTGATTCAATTCGGGGGAATTACGCGCATTTTCGCCGTCATGATTCTGGGCATTAACGAGAGTCTGCTTGTTACCGGCATTACTAGCGCTAGTGTTATTGTCGCCGGTTGTCGGCGGTGGCGGCGGCGGATTGTTGCACGGATCCATGAGGACGCCATTGTTGGCGTCGGCGCAGTTACCGACAGCGACGCCGCCGGTTCCCTGGGAGGAAGAGGAGGACTGCACCACCGCGTGGTGGTGGTGGTGGTGGTGGTTGCTTTGCACGTTCGGGGGTTGCACGACCGATTGGTTAGAGGTTTGGGTAGGTAGGGGTGGTGTTCCAGTGTACTCACATGACACAGGCACGAAGGGCTGCTGCAACTGCATTAAGGTCGTCGCGCCGGTCGGCTGATAGACCGGCATACCGGACTTGTCGGCCGCCGGTCGTTTATACGGAACCATTCCTGGGAAGGCCTGCAAAAGAAATGCGAAAAAAAATTACGATTAGTATTTCATGAAATCGATAGGGCCCGACGTCCTCTCGAGGGGGCTGAAAGACATCCGTCGAGAGATCGTCCGCGTCTTCGCCGAAGATTCCCCGTTTTAATGTTTCACGACGTCTCTTTTACGTCGTTGCTTCTCCGGTCTGCGGGAAAGGTTTCGTCCGGTGTTTTCCTCCTTCCCATCTTTCACGAGAAGTATATACCTTTCTCTATTTTGATCTCGCGTCTTGGCTCTCGTCGACGACCGCGTCAAACACGAAAAAAGATCCGGGGAGATGGTGGAATAGTGTCAATCGATATATATATATATATATATATATATATATATATATATATATATATATACACATATATACATATGTATAACGAGACGATATTACAAAAGTTCGTTACATTTTTACAACTTTAAAACAAAAATTCTCCGTGATGCGCGAAATGAGTCTTGCATGGGGAAAAAAGGAAAAAAAAAAAAAAATAGAAAAAAGAAATGAAAAAAGAAAAAAAAAAATAGAAAAAAAAAAGAAGAAGAAGAATCAACGATTCTATGCGTTATTATATGTTAAATTAGAAAAATGAATGCGATTAATTCATGAACGCGTTATGATTTCATTGCTTAGGTCTGCACTTACAAAGTTCTCGTAGTAGAACGACCCAACAGACTTCATGTCCATCTGCAACAAAGACAGGATCGGTTTCAACTAATTTCCAATATGTGAGAGGCGGCAGCGCATTTTATTGAA
>NC_060956.1:19640998-19648498 GCF_910589235.1 Vespa crabro
AGCCAGCGCGCCCATTCCCGCCATGCTCGTAGGCATCGTCGCCGTCTGCTTTCGTGTGTGTATATGTGTGTTTGTGTATGTATGTATGTATGTGTGTGCGTATATATATATATATATATATATATATATATATATATATATGTAGTTTAGTTTATTTTTTCGTTCGAATATATATATATATATATATATATATTATATTTTTTTTTCGTTCGTTTTCATGTGATTTTTTTTTCATCCGTACGTACGTACGTAAGTGGTTGCGTGCGTTTTTTTTTATTTTCATTTTTTATTTTTTATTTTTCGTTTTTTATATTTTTTTTTTTAATTTTTTTTTTTTTCGTTTTTTTTTTCGTTTTTTTTTTCGTCGTATCCGGGCGCACGCGCGCACGCACGTTCGTTTTCATACGATCGTTCAACATTCATCATGTTACCAGTAATATTTCATGTTAGCGTCCATGGTTTTCGATGTGCATCGACCAACATATCCGTTAATCCGTCCGGTGTCCACCAAACATCACAGTCCGTGACGTGATTTTTTTGTTTTTTTTTTTTTTTTGTTTTTGCATATCGTTGACACATGTCATTTTTTTACATATTTATATAATAATTTTTATATATATATATATATGTATATAAAATTAGGTTTTGTTTTGTGTTATTGTTTGTTCGTTTGTTTGTTTTTTTTTAATTTCGAACGATCAAATTTCATCCCAATGAATCGTTCACCATGTCGTCATAATCGTAGTTATGTTTGTTTTTTCAAAGATGATGTATGCATATATATATATATATATATATATATATAAATGTATATGTATATATATATATATAAATATATATTTTGTTGTTGTTGTTGTGTAGGTACACACAGATGTATGGCGATCGGCGAGACGTTTGCATTCATTCGTTATAGTTGTTGGTTGATCACCGTTGGTTTTCGTTGTCGTTGTCGTAGTCGTTGTCGTTGTTGTTGTTGTTGTAGTAGTAGTAGTTGTTGTTGTTGTTGTTGTTGACGTATATTGTTCGATTTTCAGATATTACGTTCGGTTGGTAATATTTTGTAGGCGTTAATTGGCAGGTAGCGAAGCGCACGAAGGTTTTTCAGCAAGCATGAAGAAGCATCGTCAGGCGAGAGGGCAAGATAAAAATCAAAAAAAGAAAAACAGACCAGTTGAGGCTAAAGGCAAGTAACGACAGTCGCGATATGATAAAAAAATATGTTTGTAAAATTTAAATATATATACATACATATATATATATATATATATATAAATATATATATATATATATATAGAAAATATATATATATATGTATAGAAAGATAAATAATTAGAATATAATAAAATATCTATATATATATATATATATATGTATGTATATATATATAAATATGTATAATATATAAGGTACAATATATAAATAAAAAAGAAAATATATATATATATATATACATATATGTAATCCTCTTATATGTGAATAATTCTATGCCAGAGTAATATTATATACGTTTAATTAACAGTCTACGATATTATTATACCATCCGGTCATCGTAGTTCGCGTCTAGAATTTACGGCTTACGATATTTTCACTGTAAATGCGAGAGCGCGTAAGTAGATACTAGCGTCGCGTATATATATATATAATACATAAAAGATAAGCAACCATAGGACAAAACGATGCTTCTCGCGTAATATCATCTTCTCATCCCGGTGGGTGTCTCGAGAACACATCGAGAACATTTTGTCTTACGCGCGATCGCATCGGATATATAATATATAAATATATATATATATATATATACATATAAATATATATACATATATATTATATATCTTTATTTATGAAACAAATAAACTAGAAAGGAGGTGCTTTATTGTATATATACATATATATATATATATATATATATATATATATATATAAATATGTATATACAATTAATTTCTTGTCTTTTTTTATTTTTCTTTTTTTCTTCGTTCTTTCCTTTTTTTTTTTTATATATAGATATCCAATAAATAAGGAGACACAAAATTAGAAATGATTAATATCGATCGTAATGCGTTATTTCTTTTTGTTTTTTTGTTTGTTTGTTTTTTTTTTTTTTTTTTAATCGTTTAACGAGAACCGGAAATAGACAGAACGTAATAACATCGTTAAAAAAAAAAACATTTAAAAATCGATTGAAACATTATTGATTCCGACGATTATTGTTTTCTTCGAAGATCGATTGAAAAAAAAAAAAAACGTACATTCCGTCAATGACATTGATCGGCATATCGTCATCCTAGCCATCAACAATGTCCATTGATTATCTCTTTTCTTTTTCTTTTTATTCTTTCTTTTCTTTATCCTCTTTTTTCTTCTTTCTTTTTCCTTTTTTCTATTTTTTTTCTTTTTTCTTCCCCTTTTTTCTTTTTGTAAGATAGCGTGACATTGAAAAAAGATGAAGAATAAGAAAAAATTATTGGAAACGGATGAGCTGAGAGCGTGCACGCGCGCGCGCGTTTATGTATGTATGTATAAGTATTCATTTATGACCGGACGTGGGAGAAGAGTTTCGAAGAGAGAAAAAAAAAAGAAACAAAGAAGAAAATAAAGAAAAAAGAAAAAAAAAATAATAAAAAGGAAGGAAAAAGAAGAAAAGAAAGAAAAGAAGAATCAAAAGATTCGAGAGAGAGAGAGAGAGAGAGAGAGAGAGAGAGAGAGAGAGAGATAAAAAAAAGGAGAAACAAAAGTGAATTAACAACAACAACAATAACAATAATAAGTGCAGAGAAAGAAAGAGAAAAAAAAACAAAAACAAAAGATAAAAACAGGATCCATTATATCGTCCATCGACATCGGTATTCCGTTATCGGCTGGCTTTTCTGACTCCTGTAACAATACCTGCAATAATCGGACTCGCTCTCTGGCGAAATTATTATTAGTATTATTATATACATAATAAAAAGATGCATCGTGTATGTATATATATATATATATATATATATATATATATATATATATATATACACTTTTTTCTTTTTCGTTTATGCTCGTTTCGTTTTCGACGAAGGACTCTCCTCTGTCACGTGTATCTTTCCCTTTTTTTCTTTCTCACTATTTCTCTCTCTCTCTCTCTCTCTCTCTCTCTTCCTTTCTCTCTTTTTCTCTCTCTCTCTCTTTTCCTCTCTCTCTCTCTCTCTCTCTCTCTCTCTCTCTCTCTCTCTCTCGCTTTCTCCTCGTATTTATCTTTCTTTTCTCAATTTCAACTCTTTTAACCCGATATTCATAATATAGTAACTTTTAAGGTATCTTCAAGAGAAAAAAAAAGAAAAAAAAAGGTAAAAAAAAAGAAAAGGAAGAAAAGAAGAAGAAAAAGACAAAAGATAAAAAAAAAGAAAAAAATAAACTAAATTACATATAAGCTGCGAAGACGAAGAAAAGAAAAATATTTGTAATACGTTCTGTTATATATATATATATATATGTTTATATATATTATATATATATATATATATATATATATATATATGTATATATATATATATATACACGGAGAACAGAGAGTAGCGAATAGTCGACGATGAGACGTCTCGTTAGTTCCCGTCACTTTTACAGAGAAGTACCTGAAAAACTATAATGAGAACAAACACATACAGACATACATAATCATACGTTCAGTTTACACCATCTCTCGTGAATATCCAAGTGTACGGCAATTTTTTTTATTTGTCGCTTATTTATTTCCTTTTTTTTTTTACTCTTTTCTCTTTATTTTTCTTTGTTTTCTTTTTTTGTTATTTTTCGTATTTTCTTTTTTTTTTTTTTTTTTTCTTTTTTTTTTAATTCTACGCCCGTCGTAGTTATCGTTCCTCGAATCCTCCTCGAGGTATTTAGAGTATTATATCGTGGTTATACCGTGTATGTGTATCTTTCTCTCTCCATAATATCTACGACGCACATGTGTTCGTATGTATTCGTATTCGTATTCGTATTCGTGTAAGTATGTGTGTATTCGTTTTGCATGTGCAGCGCTACGATCATGTGTGTGTGCGTAAAAAAGAGTGCCGATAAAAAATTTCTTTCTATACAGTAGAGAGATTATACAAGAGTGAATAATGTATAGATTGACTTGTACGTATGTGCGTGTGTTTATATACATACATATATATATATATATATATATGCATATATATATACATATATATTTATTATGTTGTGCTTTATATATATATATTATATATATATATATATATATATATATAATATAAAAGTTTTTTTAAAAATTTATATTATATAATATATATAAATATATATATATATAATATATATAATATATAATATAAAAGTGTTGTGCGAAATATAAATGACTGATCTGCTCTTTGACGTGGAGAGAGGATTTCGTGTCGTACACTTGACAAACATTCAGGTACCATGGCATAGCAATTCCGAAGAGTGCATTTCGTTAGATTAATGCGATTACACGGAGATCCGGAGAGTTTCGTTGTCGCCGTGTTGAAAAGCGAATTCGTGGATACGATCGGATCGATCGTCGCACGTAGCGACGAAAACGATGTACCAACGAGATTACAGGAGACACGTTCGTAGCGATAATCCCTGCGCAAACTCCAAAGATCCATAGAGAGCATGTAAAATACAACGAGATATAATATTCTATCTTTCCTCTCCGTTCTTTTCCGCCCTCCCTCGCTACCACTCCCCCCCCCCCCACCAACCGCCCCCCCTTCTTTTATCTTTTTTCTATTTTTTTCATCTTTTTTTTTTTTTGTTTTTTTCTCTTTTTTTCCTTGTCTTTTATCTTCCGCGAAGACAGATTTAATTTATGATCCGACGTAAGTCGGAGTCGACTGAAAATTGTTTTTCTCGGTTTCGCTTTTCCTCCAACAATAAGTCCGCGTAACGAGGCGGCATAACGATCTGTAATTACGTATATTCAACGGGGGCGGCTGTTCGATCATCGCAACGAATAATGCGCAACGGCACGCAATCGAGCGAATAAAGTGCATTACGAAACCGCGTTAGATATTCTAATTGCTTTGCAAATCGTATATTATTTTTAACAATGCGTTAACGACGTAACGATGACGACAATTACAATCGTATCGGGCCGATCCCAGGATTACAATCGAATGATTCGAACGATTCGAATAACACGATAAGGTTTATTATCCGAATGAAGAGAAAAAAATAAAAAAATAAAATAAAAGGAAAAATAAAAAAGAGAAGAGAAAAAATCTAACAACGCATTTAACGACTGGCTGTCTCCTTCTTAATAAGAATTACGTTTCTTACGTTTTTCATTTCTTTTCTCCTCTTTTCTTTTCTTTTCTTTTTTTCTTCTTTGTTCTTCTTTTTTTTTCTTTCTTTCTTTTCTTTTCTTTTTTTTTTTCTTCATACGAGTCCTTGAAAAATTTCCCCATCGAGCTAGTACAATGGAAAAACTCAATCGAACGATCGAACTTTATATAACGTAGAACGTAAACGTAAACGTAAACGAAAAACGCCAAGAAATTTTTCCATTCGTTTTCTTTTTCTGTTTTTCTTCTTTCCCCCCTTCCCTCAGCACCACCACCGCCACCACCACCACCACCACTACCACCATTACCACCACCCCAACCGTCTTTTCTTTCCTCCTCCTTTCCACCCAATTTTCTCCTTTTCCTTCCTCATTTTAGATTTTCCCCCCTGACCCTATATCTCGTTCCCTCCTCTTCTATTCTTTCCCGTCGCGTTTAGAACAAGCCGAGGCAAATTCGAGTAGTTGTGGCGCGTTTACTCTCCGGCGATACGCGCTCCGAGAGAGGCTTGCAACGCGCTCGCGATGCACCCTTGGGAAATTGAAAACCACTTTTAGAGAATGAGACTTCCCTGCCAACAAGCTGGTCTGCCGCAATCATCCATGTGAGACTTTTCTTCCCATTGTGTGTCCGGGGTGTGGCTGCAGGTCTTCCGCGCGACGTCGCTGAAAATATCTTTCACTCTCTCACTCTCTCACTCTCTCTCTCTCTCTCTCTCTCTCTCTCACTCTCTCTTTTACACTTTTTCACTCTTCTTTGCTTGTCCTCTCGCTCTCTCCCACATACTCGTTCACTCACTCTCTCTCTCTCTCTCTCTCTCTCTCCCTCTCATTCTCGCTTCTCGTTTATCTTTCTCCTTTTCTCTAACTCACACTCCGCTCTTTCTCGCTCTCTCGTTCATCCCCCTCTCTCCTTCCCCGGACAACGGACACTTTTGTCCCCCGAAGACGAGTTCAACGAATCGAAGTGGAATGTCGTGTTACGCCGTAGCGTAGCGTTTCTGCTGCCGTCGTACGAACATAAATTTTCGGCCCGGCTGCCTTTCTCCCCTTGCTCCGTGTGTCGTCACACTTTCAGTACTCTTACTACTGCGCTTTTTTATTTTTCTTTCTTTCTTTATTTACTTTTTTTCCTTTCTTATTCTTTCATTTTTTTTTACTTTTTATTTTATTTCATTTTATTTTGTTTTATTTATCTTTTTTTTTTTTTTTACTTTTATTGCCGTTGCCATTGTCATTGTTGTTGTTATTGTTTTTGTTGTTGTTTTTGCTGTTGTTGTTATTGTTGCTGTTGTTGTTGTTGTTGTTGTTGTTGTTATTGTTGTTGTGCTTGTTGTTGTTTTGTTGTTGTTTTTGTTTTTATTTCTTTTTGTCACACGTCATCGTTGTCATTGTCGTCGTTAGAGGTTTGTTATTTTTTGTTTCATATCGATATTGTCTTCTCTATGTGTGTACTTTCTTGTTCATTCGATTTTCTTTTTTCTTTCTTTCTTTCTTTATTTATTTATTTATTTTTTTTATTTTTTTTTTTTTTTATTTTTTTATTTCTATTTCTATTGTCACTTTCTGTCTCTCCTCTTTCTCTAATCGATTATTTCCTTTCGATCGAAATATTGATGAGAGAACGTAAAAAAAAGTACTCTAGAAAAGTACAATAGAGTATTGCGAAATGCGAACTAGAGCTCTCTTACGATCGAAAGTCGATCGAACAGAGAGATTGCTCGGTACGGACGATCAATGAAATAAGACAAAATAAACATGGAATACGCGAAATTCTGACAAATTTTGAAAGTGTACGGATCGAGAAGAGTGAAGAGTGAAATTCATTTCGTTCTTATTTGATTCACACCTATGACTTATAGAAAAATCATATCTTTTTTTTTTTTTGTATCAATCGTATCTTTTTTTTCCTTTCCTTTCATTTCACTTTATATAACGACTTTTTTATTTGTTTACTTTTTTTTTTTTTTATTTTTTACTTTTTGCTTGTTCGTCTATCTATCTTATTTATTGCTTTTCGACTTTGACTTTTTTTTGTTATTTATTTATTTATTTATTTATTTATTTATTTATTTATTTTTTCGGAGGGGGGCTTTTTTTTCCCGATAAACTTGTCTTTGTATTCCTTTCATGAGAACTCTCTGAGAGTGTAGGCGTTTTATTTATTTATTTTTTTTTTTGTGTGGGGCAGCAAAACAGCA
>NC_060956.1:19653498-19655998 GCF_910589235.1 Vespa crabro
TAGAGATAGAGAGAGAGAGAGAGAGAGAGAGAGAGAGAGAGAGAGAGAGAGAGAGAGAGAGAGAGAGATAGAGAGAGAGAGAGAGTGAGAGCGAGAGTAAGAAAGATAAATAGATAGAAACAGAGAAAATGGTAGAAAAGTAGTTGCGTCTTGAAAGGACGCCGGTTGTAAGGGAAACGGCGAATTTTGTGGGATACGGAAATTGTGGAAGAAATATAGTAACAGAGATAGTGAAATAGTATAAGAGAGTATAAAGAAATAGAGATAATGAAATGAAGAAGAGCAATATTTAGCTGGCAATTGGATCAAGTGATGCAAAGAGCGCCCCGTTTTATGGACTGTGGGTCTGTTACGGGGAGGCGTAAATAAGAGAGCCAACCTCATATGTTTTTATTTCTTTCTGGCCGATGATAAATGTCATTCTAATTCATTTGGGTTTGTCGGGACCTTTTTACAAAATGCAATTGCAATTTTTACTCAAAAACATATTTACAATGATATAGAACATTTATGAATCAACGAAGGTTATGTTATATTGATTGATCTGAAAAAAAAAGAAAAAGCTGGAGAAAGAGGAAAAATATGAGAGAAATAAAAAAAAAAAAAAAACAAAAAAAAAATAAAGAAAAAAGAGAGAGAGAGAAAAAACGTACAAAAATTTCCTAAGACAAACCATATTTTAATACGTTATCTTATCAGCGACCAGAAAGCATTGATACTAATTAACTACTCTACATGGAACTAAATACCGTGTTGAGATCTGTCAAAGTGGCACTGCTCGCTGTATTCGGTGTACCCTCGCCCCGCCCAATAAGGTCATAGAGGATACAGATATTTTTTTTTTTTCGGGATATGACTATCGAAGGTAATAAAGAAGGGAGATATAATTACGATGGACGCTTTCCTCGAGCATCCTACGGTAATATTTCTAATCAAACGGATTAATTCGCACGTTTTATTATAGGAAAAAACATAGCGCATGCATCGTTGTTACGTTTGTTCGTTCGTTTCTATCCTTACTTTTTTCATACTTTTTCTCAATCGTTTTAGTATTCCTTTTTTTTTTATTTTTTTACTTTTCTTTCTTTCTTTCTATTTTTTTTTTTTTTTTTGTTTTTTTTCTTTGTTTCTAATTCAAAGCACGGAGACGATCGAACACAGGAGGATGTTATCGATAAATAAATTAAAAATTTGAATAATATGTATTGTAAATACCTGAATATAACATACAATACATATCAATATATATATATATATATATACATATAAATATATATATATAATGAAGTTGTCACGTTCGATCGTTCCAATGTCATTTTGTTGAAGGGAAATATTTTTTTCTTTTTTTTTTTTGTTTTTTTTTTTTCAAAAAAAGAGTTAAAAAGTTCATGCTTCTACTTATCGTTGGGAACGTTATATTCATATAGAAAGCGTGTCAGGCGTTAGAGATAACGGCGGATTATATGCGGTACATATTCGATATCTTAGCGTGTCGTGGCTCGTCTGCAAGTCGGGAAGCGAAAACACAATATAAAGCACGTCACGAGTGTCAGTTTTGCTTGATACATAGAGAACGGTGCGCTCCTTCCTGTTTCATTCGAGTATACCCAGCGACACGAAAGAACGCACTTGGGCTTGAGTACGCGTATTAGAGTGCACGGCTTTTGACAAGCTGAAAAGGGCGTTAGAAAAGAGAACGCATACGTGAATGCAACGATTAACGAGACACACACGTACACAGGCGACGTATGAGAGAAGATAGCGTGCCTGAAATTGTTTATATGTATATATGTATGTATATATATGTGTGTATGTGCGCAAATTTGTATGTTTAATATGTACGTGTGAACGTGTGTACGCATATGTATATATGTGTATATATATATATATATATATATATATATATATATATATATATATATATATATATGATAAGAGATGTAAAAGAGAGATATGGAAAATAGAGAGATGCATGTAATTAAGACGGATATTACGGCATAGAGAAAATATGAGAGAGGCATGGCGTATGGTTTCTTTGAGCTGTTGCTAGAAAGTTACAGATACGTGTCTTTGTGTGTAAGTGTGCATATGTGTGCATATATATATATATATATATATATATATATGTATATGTATGTATATAACAAGTTGACACTGATTACGCGTACTAAGAATTTACTACCTACGACAGAAGCGATGCACAAAAGGTATGTTTGGCTGATAGAAAAATTGTGCTTGATGGGGTAACGGATAGAAGGAGAAGAAGAGGGAGGTAGAGGGGGTATGAAAGGAGATACTAAGAGCGCTCGTTTTCTTCGTGAAGCAACGAAACGTTTTTTTTTCTTTTTTTTCTTTTTTTTTTTCTCTTTTTGCCAGGCTACTACTACTACTACTGCACGTTTTCTCCGAGACGGATCGAAACGAAACGAAACGAAACGGAACGAAATGAAACGAAACGAAACGAAACGAGAGATTTTATTTTTATAGTTACTCGTACTAA
>NC_060956.1:19663498-19665998 GCF_910589235.1 Vespa crabro
TTCAAACTTAACTATTACACCGGTAGGAACGGATTCATCGAAGTAAACAAATATTGAAGAGATAAATAAAGAGAGAGAGAGAGAGTGAGAGAGAGAGAGAGAGAGAGAGAGTGTATCCTTTCGACGCGACAAAATGATCGGTTACCCTTGGAAGATTTTTAATTCAAACGTTCCTTTTTTTTTCTCTCTTATATTTCTGCATTTTTTCCCTTTCTCTTTTCTTTTCTTTCCTTTTTCTTTTTCAATATATTCTATTGCACGTTTCTCAATTCCTCTACTTCTACTTTTTACCATTTACTCTCTTTTTATTCTTTTAAGACTCGACGATGATAATAATAATATTAATAATAATTATTATCCATAATCATACGTAATGATATATATATATATATATATATGTAATATTCGTAATAATAAGAATATTAATAATAATAATAATAATGATAATAATAATAATAATAATAATAATAATAATAATAATAATATATCGTAATTGCAATCAATATAATAATTAATTATATATCATCACTGTTTTGTCGTTGCCATTATTTAATTATTCGACTTATATACTCCTTATTCAATGTACAATCTCTACGATATTTTTAGACCTCTTTTTGTTGTTCACGCGATTCATCTAAGAATTCTATAATAAATTATCTTCGTACGAATAAATTTCTCTTCTTTCCTTTTCTTTTCTTTTCTTTTCTTTTCATCATTTTCTTCTTATCATTTTATTCCCTTTTTCTTTATCCCTTCTCCACCAATCCATCCAAAAATTCAATCGTATCTATTAATCGTTCCCTTTCGAATCTACGCGAGAGAGCTGTCAAACGTTGCTTTCCTATACCGACTACTACTTTAATTGTACTCCTTATAGTACATAATACACATACGTACGATACATACGTTGTATATATATATATGTATATGTATATATATATATATATATATATATATATATATATATATATCCGTGTCTCCATTTCTTTTTCTTTCTATCTTTTTTTCTTTTTACTCCTTTCTTTTTCTTATTCTTTTTCCTTTTTCTTCTTCTTTTGTATTCAGCTCAGAGTGACCAAGTCAGCGGATATTCGATCTACAAGAGCATTTTTCTCAATAAAATCGGATAGACACAAACACATACACATATATATATATACATATATATGTATATATTGTACATATATATATATATATATATATATATATATATATATATATACATGTATTTTCTAGACAAATCGCCCTCTTCGATTTCTCTCCCTCTTATCTTCTTTTCGCTGAGCACGACTTCCGTTCTTTCCTTCGCTTTTTTTTCCTCTTTTATTATACCGAGAAACGCGCGCGCGTCCTTTTCAAGTTTTCTCCTACTTCTTTACTTCGTAACTAACACACACGAGTACGATGCTACGTGTACGTATGTATGTATGTAAATATCATCTCGTAATTTTACATATACATTCATACA
The DNA here is from genome assembly GCF_910589235.1 of Vespa crabro. Classification (NCBI taxonomy): domain Eukaryota; kingdom Metazoa; phylum Arthropoda; class Insecta; order Hymenoptera; family Vespidae; genus Vespa; species Vespa crabro. The sequence continues at coordinate 19,664,967 of NC_060956.1, forward strand.
TATATATATGTATATGTATGTATATATATATATATATATATTTATATATATATATTTAATATTATATACTATATTTATATTATTTATATAGAATTTTCAATCTTAGCTAGGCATCCGACGTTTTCGTTTCCACGATCGTGCGTAAAAAAAAAAGAAAAAACCGGACAAGAAAGAGCCAGGGATCTTTCGATTTCCAGCCTAGGCTATTTTGTTTTCTCTCTTTCTTTCTTTTGTTTTTTTTTTTTTTGTTTTTTTTTTTAGCTTTTTTGTTTTGTTTGTTCTTGTTTCTTTTTTTGTTCTTTTTTTTAATTTTTTCCTTTTTCATTTACTTTATTACCCTTCCTTTTACCATGAAGTAAAAGGTGGATGATAAAAACGACACAGAGCTAGTAGCGTTCGATCACCGCGAAATGGTCGTCGGTTATCTCGATTGATCGAAGACGTCTTCGTCTATATCGCATCGTATGCATATATCGATCGTATACGATCGAAGATCATGGAAGAAGCTTCGATCTATCAGAAGGGACGACGGTTTCGCGATCGATAGGGTTTTGGATATTTGGGTGGATTTGAGAGTGTGATATACCGTTGAATAAAAGAGAAATAAGAGATACAAATAGATAGATAGATAGACAGAAAGTAAGAGAGAAAGAGAGAGACAGACAGAAAAAGAGAGAAAGAGAGAGAGAGAGAGAGAGAGATAAATAGAGAGAAAGAGAGAGATATATATTTATATAGAGAAAGAGAGAGAGAGAGAAAGAGTGAAGGTGGTGGGATGGTGTGGTGTAGTGTGTTGTGGTGTGCTGTGGTGTGGTGTAGGGTTTTGGGGGATTGATTAGATTAAAAGTGGATAGATATAAGGTATAATTGTGAAATAAGGGAAAATAGGAGAGCGGTCGTTGGTGGTAGAAGACAAAATATTCGACTAATAATAGGCATGAACGTAGACGATGTTGTGGATCGCGTGGTGATGGGCGTGAGGATTATGTAGAGGCGTGCAGATGGAAGTGGTCGCGGTGGTGATGGTCGCGG
>NC_060956.1:19670998-19673498 GCF_910589235.1 Vespa crabro
CGTGACTACCCCTTGTACGGCTTCTTTATAGAACGAAAGGAAAGTTAAGGTACGGTGAAACTAACGATCTTATCAGAACTTTCGAACTATTTTTAGTTTCATGATACAAATAGGTACGTAAAGAAAGATATTCGAACAAGAGAAAGTAAAGAAGAAAAAAAAAAAAAAAGAAAAGAAAAGAAAAGAAATGAGAGACAAATAGAAATAAAATGAAATAAAATAAAATAGAATATAAAAAGTAAAATATAATCGCGATGGAGGATAAAAATGATAGATAGGTGTGCATTCTTTATTCCGTTCACTATATGCCCATTAAATGTAACGAAGATGTTAAATCGTGACAATTCGAATGAACAATGTTGTAAAATGACAAAGAGAAGAAAAATAATGAAGGAACGTAGAGAGAAAAAGAAAAAAAAAAAAGAAAGAAAGAAAGAAACAAAAATTGAACTCGCGAATAATTTCAAAGTGATTAAGTGACAAACATAATATTGCAACATTGATACGTGTTACATTCGCCTATTATTATTGTTAAATAAGATGAAGAGATAAAATCATTAAGTACGTTAAATAACTCTTAATCCGATAATTAATAAAGGTACGAAGACGATTAGGAATACATTGGGGAGGGGGGAGTGGGGGAGAGGGAGAGGGGAGGGGGGAGAAAAGTACGATTAAGACTGCTACTTCAATTAACAAGACTTTCCTCAGGGTATACGAAAGTGAGTGGATATGCGAGTGAATGGGAATGAGGAGAGAGGATGGTTAAAGAGATGGATGTGAAAGTGGGAGAGCGTCCTCTACTCTTTGAAATATTCTCATATGTAAGCTAGTAAAGCGTGCATAAATTTTCCCCTTATTTGAAATTTATCCGTAATGGATAGATCCTTTAAGATTATGAGTAGATCGCAACGCGACCAATATTAACGCATAATTGCCTTTTTCCCGTCTTTTCAGTCAGTTTCAAAAAGAAATTTATAAAATTATAATATTCTCCTTCTCTTTTCTTTCTATAACTTTTTCTCCTCTTTTCTTTTTTCATTCTTTAATTTCAACTTTTACGCACGAAATAAATACTTCTCCTTTTACCCATTTAACTAAATAAAAAAAAATAAACAAATATTTAGAGAGATAAAGAGAGAGAGAGAGAGAGAGAGAGAAAGAGAGAGAGAGAGAATCGAAAAAGGAATTTTTTTTTTTTCTTTTTTTAAAGTAGATAAAATGCGACTTACGACGAAACAACGTAATGTACTTATTTGCCTGTTTGCTTGTAATACCGTAGAACCTTAAAGTAGGTACGGACGTTTTCATGGAAGAAAACAAACGTAACGTAACGTTTACGTTTACCGGTTTAGAGTAATATCGTTGTAGGAGCGCGGCTAAGCGTGAAGGCAAGTTGTTACGGCATTGTTATCGTACACAAGTGCCGTCCCCTCATTTCGAATTTATCCATAAACGAAACATACTCCAGCACAAGTGGCTCATAATATAGCTAGTACGCAAAGGATCTTACTCCTCTCTCTCTCTCTCTCTCTCTCTCTTTCTCTTTCTCTCTCTCTCTCTCTCTCTCTCTCGTTCGTTCGCACGCTCGTTCATAACTCGGGCGTCGGAGCGAAGTGTAACACGGTTTAAGGGTGAGTTGCGGGTGCTGTTGCCGTTGCTGCCGACGCTGTTGCAAGGTCGGAATACGGAAGTGGTACGAAAAGGGGAGAAGCAAGAGGAGTAACCGAGGGAGCATGAAAAGGAAGAAGGTGATGGTGGTGGTGGTGATGCAGATGGTGGTGGAAGAAGGAGGAGGAGGAGTAGAAGTAGGAAGAGAAGGACGAGGAGAAGGAAGAGGAGAAGGTCGACTGGTGTCGTGGTGGTACTAATTAGACCTTAACAATATTAGTTCAGGTAAGATGTCTATATAGGGGATGGGAAGTCGACCGCACCAGCGGTACCGACACCACCAACCCCCTGAAACGTGCTCGTGCTTTCTTACGAAAATCCAGTGGCTTTTGATAATAACAACTTGCGAACGTAAACTCTGATAGCGTAAAGAAAAGATAGATAGAGAGAAAGAGAGAGAAAGAGAGAGAGAGAGAGATATATATGAGAGAGGTACTCAAATATCGCCTAATTAAGCACATTCGTGAATTTCCAGAAATAATGTCTAGTAACCATGAGAATGTTTTGAGCTATAGAGAAGAATTGATCTCTCTCTCTCTCTTTCTCTCTCTCTCTTTTTCTTTCTCTTTCTCTTTCTCTTTCTCTTTCTCTTTCTCTTCATTTCTACATCGATATATTAACGTGAACATAGCACTTGCTGTGTTGCTTAATCTCTATCTACCTCGATGCGGTTTGTTCTCGCTTAACTAATTGTAAAAGAGAGAGAGAGAGGGAGAGGGAGAGAGAAAGAGAGGAAGAGAAGATTCCCATACATGACACGAGGAACGAGACAGCTTTTCCACGAACGCTAGGTGTTCGACGTATCCCAGGTTTTAGTGCTAATTAGGTG
>NC_060956.1:19680998-19695998 GCF_910589235.1 Vespa crabro
AAGAAGATAGACGAGGTGACAGAGACAAAGACAGAGACAGAGACAGAGAGAGAGAGAGAGAGAGAGAGAGAGACAGAAAGAGGACCATACGAATTCGTCAGACAAGATTCTTAATTAGATTTACTTGAAACTCGTATAATCGATTGTATTATTTAAAAACTTAGTCACTAGAGCTTCTTTTTTTTTTATTTTTTCCCTATAAAAATTGTAAAATATCGTCGATTTACGATATTACCACGCAATGGGTAACACGCAAATGGATCATGCGAGAGGACACGTTTGCGTTTAATGCGTTTCATTTAAAATCGACGTTTAACGTCAATCACCGAATGGACAGTGATTATAATAATAATAATGATAATAATAATAATAATAATAATAATAATAATAATAATAATAATAACAATAATAATAATAATAATACTCGGTCATAGTAATAATAATGAATGCTGATAATCGAGAAAGTGAGAGAGGAAGAAAAAAAAAGGGTAAGAAAGGAAAAGGGAAAGAAAAGGAGAAAAAAAAAAAAGAAAATTAAACGGAGGAAAAAGGATACTATTAAGCGCGTAAATTATCTACGGATAGGTTTAACCGTGACGACGTAATCGTGTTTTGGAACGTCATCGAGTGCGCGTCCCGTCCGTACGAGCTCGTAAAATGGGATCGTAGAGATACCATCCCGTACCAACCCCCTCCCCCCAACCCTTTCCTCGTCCCGACCATCCCTATGCCACAACTGTGATATATCGATGTGCGCGACATTTAATGTGCTATTTATACGCCGCAGTATTATTATCGACGATAATAAACGAACGGATAATTAATCGTGCGACATCGCGTGCTATTTTCTTTACTTTTCGTTATAAGCAAACAGGAGAATCGAATAAACTTCGAAACGAGTTTTTGGTCGAAGGCGTCGTCGTCGTCGTCGTCGTCGTCTCTCTCTCTCTCTCTCTCTCTCTCTCTCTCTCTCTCTCTCTCTATCGAGTTGTCAAGAACGCGTTGGCGAGCAAAGCGAACAGACTCGACTTTTAATAGAAGAAGCCGTGATTGTCCGTAGATCGACAATTTAACAAGATATTTCTACGAGTGTGAGTTATCGTTTAATGAACGCCTCTTCGACTTTCGGGACGTTCAAGTGCACTAGAGTCTAAAGTGTAGTGCAGCGTGCGAAGCTGGTCTCGGCGGTACTCGAGAGAGTTTAAGGGCTGCCAATCCTTGATTCTCTTCGTCTCTCTCTCTCTCTCTCTCTCTCTCTCTCTTTCTCTCTACGTCACTCTCCACGTTCCTTCTCCTCTATCCACCCTTTCGCTCGAACAGTGCCAACGTCACCCCACTCATCGGTCGCCTGAGAAGTCGCGATAATTTGTATGAAGGAGTGGGGGTAGGAACAGAGAGAGAGAGAGAGAGAGAGAGAGAGAGAGAGAGAGAAGAGAGTAAGAAAGACTCCGACGATTCGAGTTCTTAGCGTTTGATTCGTCAGCACAATTAAACGAATTAATAGGCGCTGCCGCTTGGCTCATTCAGCCGTACCCTTCCACGTGCACAAACCTACTCTCTTCTTAATCCTCTCTTCACTCACCCTCCCCAAGGTTTCACTGCTTCTTCTCCTTATTCTCCTTTTCCTCCTCTTCCTCCTCTTCATTCTCCTCCTCGTCCTCCTTCAATCCACATTAACCGATAACAATCAAACTCGCCTCAAACGTACCGACTTCACAATCCAAGTAGTTATATACTCTATTATATCGCTTATCTCCGTCACATCTGATTCACGACGAAAGGCTAAGAAAGATCGATCGATCCTATTGACAGTTAATATTTTCATTTAAGTGGTATCGAAATGATATGTAATAGATGGAGAGTGAGAATAAGAGAGAGAGAGAGAGAGAGGGAGAGAGAGCGATACTTTCTTATTTTTTTATCGGATCGAAAAAATCAAATAAAGTGTAAAAGAGAAAGAGTGGAAGAGAGAGAGAGAGAGAGAGAGAGAGAAAGAGAGAAATAAGCGGCTCCACATTACCCTCTAGCATTACGGAGGAAAAATTCCTTTTGCACGCGTTACATCCTATTATTTCTCTCTTTCGTTCCTTTTTTTTTTTCTTCTCCTTCTCAAAGATATATATGATCGAAAAAGGAAGGAAAGAGGAAAGAAGTCGAAAACGATAGACAGAAAGAGATAGAGATAGAGAGAGAGAGAGAGAGAGAGAGAGAGAGAGAGAGAGAGAGAGAGAGAGAGAGAGAGTGAAAGAAGACGGAAGTTCGTTCTTTATAGAATAACAATTTAGAGACTTAGGCACATCAAAGAGAAACTCTAGACTATATCCACGGTGATATCGTGAAAGAAGAGAGAAAAAAGAAGGAAAACCGAGAGAAAGATAAAGAGAGAAAGAAAGAACGCAATAAGGGGGTAGGAGGAGAGCCGAAGTGCGATGGGCTCAAAGGCGAAGAAAATTTTCCAAGTTCTAAGTGATAGAAAAAAGAAACGTTGAAGGTTCGCAGCGTGCCGTTCTTCGTAGCACACGCATACACACACTCTCTTTCTCTCTCTCTCTCTCTCTCTCTCTCTCTCTTTTTCTTTATCCTTTAGACTTCAACATCCCTTCGTCTCTCGTTTTATTCCCCTCGCTCTCATTTCATTTTCCCCACCAATCTCTCCCATCTCTCTCTCTTTCTCTCTATCTCTCTCTCTGTGTCTCTCTCTTTCTAACACTCACGCGGTGAGCTTTTCAGCCCCTCCTCCATCATCCGTCGCGCTAAGAGTCTTGCCGAACATCAAAGGGCTTCGTGACTCTCTCTCTCTCTCTCTCTCTACGTGCGGGATAAAATAGACACGATGTACAAAAGGCAAACCACTAAGCCCCAGCCTTCCAAAAGCCTTGATTCAAATCGGGCTCGACGTGCCACGGTAATTATTACGCTCGTTCTCCCGCGCTTGCTGTTCGAAACGAAGAAAGACGAATTTATCGTTACGAAACACTCCTACCATTTCTCTCTCTCTCTCTCTCTTCCTTTCTCTATTTCTCTCTTTCCCTTTCTTTCCCTCTATCTCTCTTTCTCTCTCTCTCTTTCTCTCCACGCACTCTCCTCTTCTTTCACGAGCACTTTAAAACGGACCCACGATTTTATGGTTTCAACGATCGACGGTCGAGAGGTCGTTTCACTCTAGGAAAGTTACGATCGTTTTCGATGCGACTTCATCCACCACACGCCAGGGATATTCGTAAATTTATGAAGCGAACCATCGTCGAATCCAACGTACTTTAATATGTATGGGAATTACGCCGCAACGACGAAATAGTCACGGATATTATACCGCGATATCGTCCAGAGAGGATACCAGAGAGGACATTCGTTTGCTCTCTGTCTCTGTCTCTCTATCATTCTCTCTTTCTCTCTCTCTCTCTCTCTCTCTCTTTCTCTCTTTCTATCTCTCTCTCGTTGGTTTATGAATTCATGCAACTGTCTTGCTTGACTGTTTCATTCTATATGGATGACCAACATGGAAACGTGGAAAAGTAAAAGGGAGAGGGAGAGAAAGAGAGAGGGAGAGAGAGAGAAAAAGAGAATCGTTTTTGAACGACATTTAAATATTATTATTATCGATCCTACAGCGGAAAACAATGATGGTATTGAAAAGCTCTACAAATTCCATCTTTTTGAAACGTATCTTTCTCTCTCTTTCTCTCTTGTATCTCTCACTTTTTGTCTTATGTTATTTCTGTATAGCGTGATAACAAACATCGATTTGTGGTAAAATGTGATTTTTAGATATAAAAATATCTGCGATCGTATATGATAAGCGTGACGTTACTTATCATTTTAAACTGTTCCAATAAAAATAGAACGTTCGCGTGAATTGATAAACGCGTTCTCTGATTGACATAGTTCATATTTGTACGTTTTGATATCTATGTATGTATGTATGTATCTATCTATCTATCTATCGATAAAATTTTGTTGAAATGGAATTGATCATTATTACTTCTCAATATGTATGTTAGGTAGATAGGTACCATAAACACGAATCGGATAAATCGTAAGCGTATAGATCATGAAAGCGTCGCTTTACAGATGATCGACGACTCGAGAGATTCACGAAAACGTGGAGCGGACAAATTTTCGATTCTCTCGAATGGAGCTTTTTGCGGGACCGGCTCAGAAGCGTATTACGTACGTTTCGGTGAGTTCATATCGCTCGCACGCTACATTGATTTAATCCTCGATTCCTATATCGCGTATATAGACGAGCGGATCCATGTCGGCTACGTCGAGGAAAAAAGTGAGAGAAAACGATTGAGAGAGACAGAAAGAGAGAGGAGGACGGGAGAGAGAGAGAGAGAGAGAGAGAGAGAGAGAGAGAAAGAGAGAAAAAGAAAGAGGGAGAAATAGAGAGAAAGAGAGAAGGAGGGAGAACGATCGAAGCCAAAGCTCTTCATCGTCTCTACCTTCGATCTCGATTACAAGCTGCCCAAAGCCGATGCGCCGCGTAATAGATCGCGCCAAGTGAGCGGAAAAGGATAATGATTTTTACCCGCTTTACTGCGATTTGCCGATTGCCATCCTTCTATTGCGTTTTCGATTGTAAAACGATCGAAATAAATGTAGAAAATGTATCGTTTGCAAAGAGAGAGAGAGAGAGAGAGAGAGAGAGTGAGAGTCAATTGATTCATAGCTCATACAATAATAACATATTATACAAATAAATATGATCTATTCGATCTCGATTTTTGTTTTATTTTCTTTTTTCTTTTTTTTTTTTTTTTCTTTCTTTTTTCCCCTAGAAAGAGACGCACGTACGTATCAACAAATGCATATACGGTATAAAACGTGAAGTAGTTTAATTCGTAAAAAACAAATTTAAGATCATTGTTAAAACTAGTGAAATGAGAAATATTAAAAAAAGTTCCATGAGATTTTTCAAATCGCGTCAAATTGTAGAGAAGAAATGTAAAATCAAGAAAAACACGCCAGGAAAGGAATCCAAGCAATTGGGTTTTACTTCGTTACGTATGGTAACAGGATTGTGAAAAAGTCGAGAGGGTTTGGCTCTCTCTCTCTCTCTCTCTTTTTTTCTCTCTCTCTCATCGAGAAGACAAGTGTAACGGGTGTAATGGGTCAAGGGCTGCGCGCGATGGTCAAACACGGTTTAACGGTTCGTTAAGTCGATGCCAGTTCGGTCATATTTTCCGCATGAAAAATTCTCTTCCTTCCGAAATACGTATGTGCGTAGACAGAGAGAGAGAGAGAGAGAGAGAGAGAGAGAGAGAGAGAGAGAGAGAGAGAGAGAGAGAGAGAGAGAGAGAGAGAGAGAGAGAGAGAGAGAGAGAGAGAGTAAGAAAACAGAGAATATCTTTTGACGGACGTAACAATCGCGTATGGCCTCTTTACTTTTTCTTCTATTTTATTTTATTTTTTCTTTCGTTCTTTTTTTTTTTTTTTTTTTGATTTTTTTCTTTTATCTCGAGAAACGAATCGTGTCTTAATCGATTTTCTTTTTTCTTTTTTTTTTCATTTTCCCCCCCCCCCTCTCTCTCTCTCTCTCTCTTTCTCTCACTTTTTTTATCTTTCTTTTCTTCCATTGTTAAATGTTCATCTCGTTCGTTGTTATACAGAGAAATAAGTGGTGGGTTTTGAAAGCAACGAGCCGACTAAAATTCTCCGTGGAAGAATAGCTACGTCAGAGATTTCCTAATGACGGAACTGCGCAAATAGGCAAACAGCCGAGAGTTCGTAGTAAGTGGAGCAATGAAAGCATCTCGTCGAAGGACGAATACTAGAGAAGGAAGAAAAAAGAGATAGAGATAGAGATAGAGATAGAAATAGAGATAGAAATGTGTATATACATCTATATATATATATATATATATATATATATATGTAATAGAAAGCAGAGAGAGAGAGAGAGAAAGAGAGAGAGAGAGAATAAGGCATATACAGTTTGAAGACGGACGTACGCCATAAGAGAATCTAGAGGGTGACTCTTGATAAGGGCTACTTCCCTCGGATGGTCCATCGGGAATCGTCTCGTTATCCAAGGGCATTTCTACTTTTATTTGCTAGAGTACCACGAGCCATGCTCGTATAGTTGGCCAAAAGAAACGGCGTCACCTACAGGTGGAGGAGGGTCAGAGAACAAGAAAGAAAGAGAGATAGAGATAGAAAAAGAAACGGGAGGAACAAAAGGGAAAGACTTTTTCTGTTGGATATAAATCCCTACCGTCGAAGCTTCGTTTGTCACGGTAATACCTATAATAAAAGTAGATCGTCTGATTTCTATCTCCACTCTGGCGCACCAAATTTGTCGTGCGTGTATTATTTATTTCTTTTTTTTCTTTTCCTTTCCTCGTGTATTAACCCTCCTACTACCTATGATATCAATGAAACTACATATATACATATATATATATATATATATACTTTTTTTTTTTATGTTACAATAGGGAGAAAAAATCGGTCGTCGAGATCACGAGACAATGGATTTTCTAGGTATCGTTTATTGAAAAGAAAATTAATGAAATAAATAAAATGAAAAAACAAACAAAATAAATAAATAAATAAATAGATAATATAAAAAAGAAATAAAAAAAAAAAAAAAAAAAACAACAACAACTAGAAAAAGTAATATCTTTTTTTGTTTGTTCGTTCGTTCTTTTTTTTTCTTTTTTTTTTTTTTTCACTCCTTTTTTTTCAAGATTACGACGATAATTATTATATTACTTCGAGCTTCGACTTCGAAAAAAAATCGATAGATTATCTTCTTCGACGAAACTCCGGAGCCGGAGTTTGTTCCCCGATAATAATCTAAAGTCACGATGAGCTCATCACCTGGTGACCAGCTGTTGTCCACCCGGTTGGCCCCGGCAACTGCGATTCGTAAATAGACGCTCGAATTTTAGCGAAGCGTATAGCCTCTAATGCGGTTATTCCACCAAATTGTGCGATCTGTAGAGGAAGGCGCGTTATCGTAACTTTCGTGTAATATAGAAGGACTACGACGACGACAACGACGACAACGACGACGACGACGACGACGACGACGACGACTAGGACGACGACGACAACAACGACTACGAATACGAATACGACGACGATACGAGGTAACCCGTACAGTCAGTTCACCAAATTTCAAGCCGGATGTCTAAAGCGTTCCTGTTCGTAGGCGTTCGTAAATCGTTCGGGACACGCATTTAGCACGTTGTTAACGTTTCTCAACGCGTCGCTAATGCATACTCTTGACATTTAATTGAGTTTAATGTAATTCTCTTGGCTAACAGGCCGAGTTGCAGTTGTTACATCTCGTAAAATAATAAGTTATCGAAATGATTTATTTTTCTTTGTTATATATATATATATATATATATATATATGTCGAATACGAAGAGGGAGGAGAAGAGAGAAAATTAAAAAAAAAAATAAATAAATAAATAAAAAGAAAGAAAAAGAGCAAATAAAAATAAAAACAAGAAAAGGAAAAAAATAAAGAAAGAAAGAAGTAATAATAAAACGTATTAGAATTTGTTTTCACAGACACGTAAATATATTTATATATATATATAATATATTTGAGAACAGATATATATATATATATATATATACATATATATTAGAACGAATTGTGTAAGATCAATAACGAATATTTGTTCGTGCGAAAGAAATCATAAAGAAAAACGTGAAAGATATTCAACGATATCTTGACTAGTAGTTCGTGAAAGGGACTGTATAAAAGCCATAGATTCTCTCCGAGGGTGGAACACGAAATAATCCGGCAGCTCCAGGTGCGTGCCCACCTGCTGCACGTTGCCTTGCCTTGCCTTGCCTTGCTTTGCCTTTCCTTTACTTTCCTTACCTTCCTTGCCTTCGAAATTTGCACTGCACGATTCGCAAGACAGGCGAAACATTGCGCGCCGGAAGTAGAGAAGGGGTCCTAGACAATGCCACCGTTTCCGGACCTGGCACGCTCGCTTTACCTCCGAGAACTTTGCTGTCCGAATCGTTCTACCGTGTCTCTCTCGTCCTTGAGATTTATAGTAAAACCCGTATATTCTCTATACTTCCTATTTTCTTTTTAACTTTTATATATATATACATATACACATATACATACATAAATGAATTTAATTTTCTTTTCTCTCTCTCTCTCTCTCTCTCTCTCTCTCTCTCCGCGTATTATATTCATTTTATTTTATTTTGTTTTACTTTTATTTATTTATTTGTTCATTTATTTATTTATTTATTTTTTCTTTTTTTTTTTTTTTTTTTAATTTAGAAGATACTCCATTTGTGTTTTTGCAAATTTTACGAATTCATTTCATTTATTTCCAAACGTGACGCTCCCAACGTAATTCGAAATTTCATTGAGAAAATTTCATTCCGATGGTTGTACTTTCTCGAGACGCATTTGCTCCGACGAGGGAGATAGATAAAGATAGATAGATAGATAGATAGAAAGAAAAAGAGAAAGAGAGAGAAAAAGAGAGAGAGAGAGAGAGAAAGAGAGAGAGAGAGAGAGAAAGAGAGAGAGATAAAAGTTGCAGGGGGATAAACTTCGTTAAAAGTTCGACGATGTCGTTTATTGGAAGCGATCGGCAAACTTCGAGGGAGTTAGGTTCCGCGGAGCCTTCTACGCGGGACAAGGATTAAATATAAAATTGCGTACGCGAGATAAGAGATATCGACGACGCCATTTATTTATTCGATTTTCTACCTCGACACCAAACTCGTATTACCTTTTTTCTGTTTCTTCATTGTTAAATCTCGTTAAGGTTTTGAACGAAAAAAGAATGTGAGGGAAGTTCGCAGTTGGAAAAATTAATTTACGATTTAGGTCGGGAATGTTTGAAACGTCGATCGTGATATCGTAAGGGGAAAAGGGACAAACAAAGAAAAGAAAAAAAAAAAAAAGAAAAAGAAAAGAAAAAAAACGAAACGAAGAAAAGAAAACAAAATACAAAAAAAACAAAAAGGTCAAAGAAGAAGAAGAAGAAGAAGAAAAAGAGGAAGAAGAAGAATAAGATCAGTATGGTTTGATTATAGTTGGTGTTGTTTGATTGTAAGTACTTATACACTGCAAACGGTACATTTTATTCACGGGGCATTGTAAATCACAGTTAAACGTCTAAAGGCCCTTTCTAACGCCACGCAAAGGCTTTCCCCATGTAAATGTTGCGCAATTAGTCATCGAAAGTTTGTCACGTGTAAGTTACGACGTTAGCAGGGCCGGCGGTGCCGTTTCTCGAATTTACGAGAGTTTCCGTAGTACTTGAAAATAAGGGAAAGTCGTTAAAACGAGGTTAGACGTCGACGACGAACGATGAAGAACGACGAAGAACGACGAAAGAGGAACAACGATTGAAGAAATAAAAATCAAACCGGGAACAAACTTTCGAAAGAATTATTTCAAGCAGGATCGTATGATCTTTTTTTAATTTTTAATTTTTGTACTTTTTGTTTGTTTGTTCTTTTTTTTTTTTTTTTTTTTTTTTCATGTCACATCTAACGTATCGTCCATTAGTCTTTTCTTTTATTTCTCTCTCTCTCTCTCTCTCTTTTTCTCGCCAGGTTGACCGAGAAAAAAAAGGGTGAATAGAGCAAAGGGGTAAGTAGTCATTGACTAGGGTACACGCGCCAAAATAAGGTTTTCGGCCCTTCGACGATCTCAACAAGAGGCACACACCCTGTGTACTCATGTGCCCTTTTGCGACGATCTAAAAAGGGGAAAAAAGGGCTGCGAGAGGCATATCCATCCACCCCCATTACCCATTTTTTTTCTTCTACTTTTTTTCTTTTTTTCTTCTTTCCTTTTCTCTTCTTTGCCATTGTACCTCCTCTTCTTCTCATCTTTTACTTTTCCGTCGTCGCTCTTATCTCGAAGGCAAACGCTATTGCTTATTAAAAAAGTACTCGAGGGCTCTTATCCGCGACCACATTTCTTGTCGTTGATCGTTAATATTTTGAGAAAGAGTAAGAGAAAGAAGAAAAAAAAGAAAACAAAATAAAAAGAAGAAGAAGAAGAAGAAAAGAGAAAAAAAGAAAGGAAGAAAGAAACAGAGAGAGAGAAAGAGAGAGAGAGAGAGAGAGAGAGAGAGAGAGAAGGTTTGTATCTTGAAAAGATTAATCGAATATAACGAGAATCATTATTCGATTGTCTTTAATAAAATGAAAAAACAATATAAAATTAATTTTAAAATTTAATACATTTTCCACCTGTAAATTTTAAATTCGATTTAATAGAAGGAAAATCAAGTATCTAATCTGTGAAACTTTCATTCCAATAACGAAGTATCGGACCCATGCTACGGGAATTGGTCGAGACAAAATAGTTTCAAGGAATGAGAATCCAGGGAGGAGGACTCGTGTCTAATAACTTTAATGGACGATGTGTACGGACGATATCTTTTGTACCCGATCGCAAACGCACGGTTACGAAGTTCCTCGCGTGATACCGAGCGGATGCGAAAATCCGTTGGAACGTTCGAGTGCACCAAAGTAGATTGCGTCAAAGTGGAGAAGACATTCGACTGCGATGGATTCAGAGACGTTCAGCGTAGCGTAAGGGACTTTAAAAGAGAGAGGAAGAAAAAGAGAAAGAGAGAGAGAGAGAGAGAGAAACTCTCTGTTCTATTATCTTCTCACTTTTCTCTTTCCCATCGTCATTCGTGTAAGCTCAAACTATTAGCCGCGAAAGTCGAAATTCTTTCTCTTTTTCTCTCTATCTATATATCTATCTATCTCTATCTATCTACCTATATATATATATATATATGTTCTATCTTTTTCGCTCTCTATCGTCTACAGCAAATCCAAGGAAATCGACCGGTTAATCGACTTCATTGAAATTTGAATAAAGTCTTGAGATTCAATAGGAACGATGCGGGAAACGCAACTCAGTCCTGCCGCACGACTGTGGAATTCGTTGTATTTCCGAGTGGTCGGAAACACGAGACGTCGATTCGTTCGTCTTCGTCTTCGTCTTTGTCTTCGTCTTCGTCGTCATGGTTATAAGAGATAGACATATATATATATATATATATATATATATATATATATATATATATATATATATAGACAGATAGATGGGTACAGGATGGTAATATCAATGCATAATTTCGATATGAGGAAGATACCATCGATTCTTTTCTATCTTTCTAAAACGAGGGAACAAAATATACGCGAATCTCGTACGCCGCTACGACGACCCTTTGAGAATATTGGAACGCCCGTCGAGTCTCGCAAAACTAATAACTTTAATGAACGCCAGAGCACAGGGGTCTTCTTTTACGAGAGAGCCAAGCAAGAAAGACATTTGCATGAGGCACGTCCGCATGTGAATTCGTGGGGACGCATTCGAAGTAGATTGCGCTCGAGGTAGTAGGACATCTGGTGCTCTTCTCTCTACGAATTGTGCAAGTGAGAGAGCAAGAGAGAGAGAGAGAGAGAGAGAGAGAGAGAGAGAGAGAGAGAGAGAGAGAGAGAGAACGCGTCTCCGCATCGGTACGAGAGTCTCTCCTTCCACCTTGCAAAGGGACTAAAGAGGAATGAGAAAGAGAAAGAGAAAGAGAGAGAGAGAGAGAGAGAGAGAGAGAGAGAGAGAGAGAGAGAGTGTGTGTGTGTGTCTTCGAGCGAGAACGAAATGTGTCGCCCTTTTCGTGTACCGAGGAGAAGAGGAAAGGAAGGTGGCCGGATCCTCTACTGGAGATATTTCTAGCTTGGAACGCAGAAAAAGACGTGACTCAAATCTTAATGCGAGACGGTAACTCGAACGATAGCAATATCCCCTCCCCCATTTTTCCTTCTCTCTTTTTCCTTTTTTTTTCTTTTTTTTTTTTTTTTTTTTTTTTACGTTTCTAAGCATCACCAAGGAACTCGTGTACGAAGTCGAAAATTAGAATAGAGAATGACTATCGATCGATCTTCTTTTCTTTATCCATTTCCTCTTCTTTTTTATTTTTGTTTTGCTTTCTTTTCTTATCTTCCACCCTTCCTCCCTTTCTCCAACCCCCCACACCCCGCCCGCCCTGCCCTGCCCTGCCCTGGTCTGGCCTGGCCTGCCCTGTCCTGCCCTACTCCTCATCGCGTCGACGTAATTTCGCGTGATTAAAGGCATGAACGAGAAGCGTAAAAACAGCTGGCTCGACCGCAGCTGCTTAACGCTCTTTATCTCGATCGACTGGCAGATGCGACCTCGCGTGTCTGTAATTATTAGAAAAACGAGATTTCTGGCTTATAAAGGGATGGAGAAGGGTTAATAACACCATAGTCTTTATCTTTCTTATCTATGTGTCTTTCTTTCTCTTCCTCCTTTTTTTCTTTTTTCTTTTTTCTCTCCTGTTCTTGACTCACCGTAATGCGACCACCCTCCTCCAAAAAAATTCCGAAAGACGGCCGCATGTGAATTCACGGATAGGCATTTGAAGTGGATTGCGCCAAGGTGGCAGGACATCTGGTCCTATATATATATATATATATATATTTATATACACATATACGCACCTCTCTCTTTCTCTCTCTCTCTCTCTCTCTCTCTCTATATATATATATATATATATATATATATATATATATATATATATATATATAATATAAGCTTAAGAAAGAGAGCATGGCGTAGACCGAAATTCCTTGAAGGGGAGCCAAAGAGAAAGACGAGTTCCCGTGAGCTTAAAATGTCTCCGTATTAGAGCCACCTAGAATCCACGCAGATGTTTCCTCGTAGGATTACGAAAGACAACCTCTTCTATATACACTGCCTGCTTTTACTTTTTGTAAGTGGCACCGGCTGTCGTTTACAACGCGTTAATAAATCAGTCGGACGATTATCGAAAATTAAAATTAAAAGAGTCATTCGTATATAATCTCGTATAAGTATTTATTATATATGCACAAATGTCCTTCATTGTGAATTAACTTTCCTTCACTTAATATGCATTTGGTATTTCTAACGTATAATCTTTATGTATTGACATTAACGATGTGCCAATATTGTCGTAAAAAAATTATTATGACCAGTCATTTATTATCGTCATTTCTTATCGATCAATCGATAAGAGGGAAAGAAAAAAACAAAAAAGAAAAAAGGAAAAATAAAGGACGTATAAAAAGAAGAAACATTTTGAATTCGCGGAAACGCATTGCGGTATCGCGATAGGTGGCATACGACGACGTGGCATCCGCTTTAAAGAGAGAGAGAGAGAGATGCGGAACGCTTCTTTCGATGAATGGTAAAACGCGTTATGCGACGCGGCAGAAAGCCATTTCCATTTACGAGACGATGTCAACCTCGGCCGTCGACGGGAACTTTAACGTATAGCGTCTTTACACGCAACCATTTCGCAGTAACATGTAAATCTCTCCGCTTTTGCTCGACGCACACGTAAGTCGTGTAACTGTCTGACCTACGAGTATTCTATCTTTCTCTCATTCTCTCGTTTTCTCGTTCTCTCTCTCTCTCGTTCTCTTAGACTATCTCTCTATCGAGATAAAGATTAAGACGATGGATGCGCGTTTATAGCGCGATCGATTGTGACGTAAATACGACCACCCGTGAAGTACTTCTATGTACGAATCAGAAGGTCGGAAGAATTTATCACCAATGAAAATGTTCCCCGTACTATAATTTCTCTCTCTCTCTCTCTCTCTCTCTCTCTCTCTCTCTCTTTTTCTCTCTCTTGATAACACACGTTGTCGAGAATCTCTAAAATATTATTCGACTATGATTAAAAATCATCTACAAGTTTATACGTACATACGTACATACGTACGTAAGTATGTATGTATGTATCTATCTATCTATGTGAAGAGTGATTAAAAGAAGAAAAAGAAAAAGAAAAAAAAAACATTTTCATTATTTATAACCGTGGATTTGAGAATTGAATATTCAATAAGTTTAATGATATGTAAAATAAGATTTTATACGATAATAATCGAACGTTTAATACTTCATGAAATAGAGAATGAGAAAGGGAGAAATAGAGAGAGAAAAAAACAAAGAGAGAAAGAGAGAGAGAGAGAGAGAGAGAAAAGTAGCATCATTCATTCGATTGCGCTTTCTGGCAAGCACGTTTCAAGCTTAGAAAAAACGACTCTCCGGTGCGGTACTTTTGCGCGTGAGTGCGGCCCTGCGGCGATTACCGAGGCATATGTACGTTACGTAGGGAGGATTCTCTAAAGCGCGGAATGCACTTTAGACGCGGACCACGGCGACGCTTAGGAGACGAGAGTTCTATGAGAGTGCGAAAGGCAAGGGTCTGAGAAACGAGGAAGGAGATAGGGTGGAAGAGTGAAGGAGAGTGAGAGGGATAGAAGATGGAAGAGGTAGAGAAGAGAGAAAAGGAAGAAAGAGCAAGGCTAGAGGGAGAGGCTGTTGAGCGCTAGAGTGAGAGAAAGAAACAGAGAGAGAGAGAGCAACAGGTTGCAAGTAGAATTCGCGGATGTCAACTGCAAGCTGGAGAGACAGGAGAGGACTGGCTCAAGGCGGTCCGCCCAGATCTTCTTATGACTACTTCAATTACCAAAGTATCTCCGACGAACGACTCTATCTCTACCTCTATCTTTATCTTCATCTCTCTCTCTCTCTCTCTCTCTCTCTCTCTTTCTTTCTTTATCTCTTTCTCGTTCCATCTCTCTTTTTTCTCTCTATTTTTTCTCCTTTTTCTTTCTCTCTCTCTCTCTCTCTCTCTCTCTCTCTCTCTCTCTCTCTTTTTTTCTCTCTTTACTCCTTCCTCGACTGTAAAATCCGATTCTTTCGTATATCTTTGAATGTTTCGTTTATTTTATCGAAATTAATCGTACTTAAGTAAAGTGTAAAGTTTCATCGAAAAGAAAGCGAGATAGTATCAATAAAAGAATACTTTTTTTTCTTTCTTGGCTTTTATTTATGACGAAGGAGAAAAGATAATAAATGATAAAAAGGAAGAAGAAAGAAAAGAAAGAAAAAGATGAGGATAAAAATAATAAGAAAGAAAAGAAAATTAATTCAAGTTTAAGATAACGGAGAATGAGATT
>NC_060956.1:19700998-19703498 GCF_910589235.1 Vespa crabro
GGGAGATACATATATACATATATATATATATATATATATATATATATATATATATATATAGAGAGAGAGAGAGAGAGAGAGAAAGGAACAGGATTGCGGGATCGGAGAAATGATCGCAAACTTCGTGTTGACTGTGTCCCTCAAGCCACGTTCGTAACGTTCGATGCACGAGCCTTGATTCTCCCCCTCTTTATAGATGGGGGACACGCACATACATACATACGTACGTACATATATACATACATACACATATATTTTGTCTCTCTGTCTCTCTTACTCTGGCATTACTTACGGATCCGCAAACACGAGAAGGTTGACAAGCGTTGTACACGAGAGCGAGCTATTGCCGCGCAATTGACCTCATATACCCTTGGTATTACAGCCCTGTACGATATTAGATTAGATTTCATGAAATTGTACGGCAGACTCACGAAAATTACACGGACGCATTAGACGCCTGCGGCGGCGACGGCAGTGCTGGTAGTAGTAGTGGTGGTGGTGGTGGTGGTGGTGGTGGTGGTGGTGGTGGTGGTGGTAGTAGTGGTGAAGGTGGTGGTGGTGGTGGCGTCTATGACGGCGACAGCGCAACGGCACGTCTCCTCTCTGTCTCGCTACGTTTCAAATGAATGGTGGATTCCAACGATACAAAGACACAACACACACACACACACGCGCGCGCGCGCGCGCGCACGTACATATCACGTATATACGCGTAAATACATACGTACCTACGTGCCTACGTATGAACATACTTACGAGTGGATAGGGATGAGGGGGAGTTTGGGAGGCTATTTGTGATATTTCGAAATCCCAACGCACGCGAGATATATAATAGATACGGGGGTTGTTGGTTCGTGGTTACTTTCTCATTCAAAACTCTACGTCCGTTTTCACGATTAGAACGAATAAAATTGTGTTAGATTATATTCCCCTGAAGATTATTCCCAACACTTTCTCTCTCTCTCTCTCTCTCTCTCTCTCTCTCCTTTCTTTCTTTTCCTTTTTTCTTTCTTTTTTTTTTTCATTACTAAATACAAGAGATAACCTTTCGTTCGAACGGAGATAATGTTTATCGAAGTTTTATTTTTCAGGTAGATACGAAAATTTACGCGTTTAACTGTGTCGAGTGTTTACGCGAGCGATCGTTACAGAGAGCCAAGGGATAAGAGAATGTTCTAAAGTAAATAAACATTAACCGACCGAGATCTCGAGAAAAAGGAATCATTCAGTCAGTCCTTTGTGTACCTTCGTGCTGTACGCTTGTTTATAGGCACTCGTCTCCTCTTTACTTCTCTCTTTCTCTCTTTCTCTCTTTCTTTCTATCATTCATTTTTATTCCCTTTCGGTTCACGTCATTTTAATAGAATCTTCGTTCGAGATACGTACATACGGAAGGTAAGTAATTTATATTTAATGTACTTTCACGTAGACATTTAATCCAAACAGTTGGTTGGATTAATATCGATGTTAATTCGTTGACAGAGATTTAGTAATACGAAAGAGAACGTTAAGAAGTTAAAGTGCTGACCGAATTAGAAGTGTTTCGAATTACGCGCTTGCTCGCTCAAAAAAAAAGGGAAGGAGAAAGAGAGAGAGAGAGAGAGAGAGAGAAAGAGAGAGTAATGGTACTCGGTGAATTCGATACGAAGAACCTCGTTTAGACACAAAGGCTGTGATACTGTGACAAAGCACGAGTGATGAAACTTTTCAGTGGCTGTTACAACGCGAAGGAGAGTTTGTAACTCGCATTACTCTCTCTCTCTTTCTCTTTCTCTTTCTCTCTCTTTCTCTCTCTCTTTCTCTTTCTCTCTCTCTGACTCTCACTTTGCATTTACCAGAGTGCAGCTTTCATCGGACGATGCTTTGTTACCTGAACGATCAACGATCTACTACCATATTGTTGGAAGGGATCTCTCTTCGATCTTCAATTAACTACACGATACAGTATGCGTATGTAGTTGTTACTGTTACTGTTACTGTTGTTGTTGTTGTTGTTGTTGTTGTTGTTGTTGTTACTGTTATTCTTTTTTGCTTACCTGTAACAGAAAAAAAATAAAAGAATACGTAAATTAACTGCGTCTGTTTTTAATCGTAAATAAGTAATAGTATCGTAAAAGCGACAAATACGGAATGAGCTCATTGATATATGGTATATTTGAAAATTTGGTAACAATAACTTTTTATAAAAGTTCGTAACAATAATAGCGTATACTTTTATTAAATTTTTATTCCATTTATATTCCATATTAGTTTCAACGATGGAAAAATGTATTTTATCTTTTCAAGATATTTTTTTCTTTTTCCTTTGTAAAAAAAGAAAAGAAAAAAGAAAAAGAAAAGAAAAAATAAAAAAAAAAGAAAACCGACGCGAGAGTTCTTTTTCTTTCTGTTTTTCTTTTTTTTTTTTTATAAAAATTAAACTAAATTTATTGGAATATCTATATATCATTTCGACCTTCTAAAAAAAAATATTTCAAACCTATCGCCTTTATTCTATTAA